>NC_142350.1:66356516-66481516 GCF_059441175.1 Urocampus carinirostris | reverse complement strand
TTCACACCTAGGGACAATTTGGACCGGCCAATTCACCTCAAATGCATGTTTTTGGAACGCGGGAGGAAACCGGAGTGCCCGGAGGAAACTCACGCAAGCACGGGGAGAACATACAAACTCCGCACAGGAAGTCTGGAGCTGGATTTGAACCCACGCAGGAGGTTCCCATGACATGAACTGTGCCGCACAAGCGCTAACCACTGCCCCGCCGTGCTGCCATATTTAGTTTCTTTTGTCTTTTTTTAGCATATTTGATATTGGAGTAATCCAAAAGTCATTGAAAGTAATCAAGTTAAAGTAACCCTACCCAACCCTGTTGATAAGTATGGTTAGCATCCGCTAATCCTTCGCTGCTTCACCCGCTGGCATGAATTCTACATCTCGTGCCCATGTTAATTGTTGAAACCCCTTTTACACTGCTGTTCCCATTCTAAGTGAATATCCTTTTGCTAAGTTGGAGGACAGCATGACAAAAAATGGAGGAAACGCTTTGGATTTCCAAAATTTCCTCAAATTAGACTCTCCAGCATATAAGGTACCGTATTTTCCGCACTATAAGGCGCACCGGGTTATAGGGCGCACCCCCCAAAAAATAGTTTTTGGTCCTATATCTTCCATACATAAGGCGCACCGGATTATAAGGCGCCACAATGGTAAAGTGGACAAAACAGTCAGATAGTTCAGTCCAACTTATTACCCCATTCCCAAAGCTTGCAAAGACGCAAATACGTGTCGAGAACACGTGCGGATGCGGTGTCCGTACGATGTCACTCAAATGCATCGTTCCAAATATTATTCGGAAGGTTAAAGTCTTGGGATTCAAGAAATGCCAACCATTCCTTAGTTTCTATTTTCTTTTTCGGTCACAACTTTACTATCCATATGACAATAAACACTTGAAATTGAGTTTAATTTAAAAAAAGACCCATCACAGAAACATCCAGATCACTCTGAAACAAGATACTGGGAAAATATATAGCCGGAGTAGCTCACCGAAGTCGTTGCGTTCAATAATAATGTGCAACCATGATCCTCTTATATCCGTGAGTGTAGTAAATCCAGGAGAGTAAAATTTTTACAAATACAGAATGGTAAAACATGTTTCCTCTATGCCGTAGACAACCAATCTTGCTATTCACATTCATCTTTTTCGGCCAATTGCAGGCTTTGTTTCGCCCCTTTAGCCTATGCGAGCCTGTAAATGATAAAAAGGATCCGCCCCCTTTACCTCCGAATAACTTTAGCCAATAGTGATCGATTCAAATGACGATTGACACATTGGCTGGGAAATGAAACGCCGGCATATGTATCCCAGCATACACTGCGGACCACATCGCCTACAAGGAAAAATCTAGTCGGCCTTGCGACTTAATATTGATCCATATATAAGGCGCACTGTATTATAAGGCGCATGGTCAGTTTTTGAAAAAAATAAAGGCTTTTAGGTGCGCCTTATAGTGCGGAAAATACGGTACACAAATGGCATACTGAGTTACATTCCATTAGTCTATATTTCAGGCAAACAGGAACGCTGAAATGAGGGTCTTTGAAAATCAATGACATTGTTTCCTTTACAAAGAGAAAGTAGAACGGCTGTTTGTAAGTGGATAGAGGCCAGGGGGAGTTGAAATGACACCATTCCTCCCAACCTTAAACACAATCACAGTTTTACCACCTCTATCGCCAGTAAATGTAATTTTTCAAATGAAATGTTTGCCGAGCATGAAAGGAATCGGGATTGTTTCAAATTGCCGAAGGAGTTCGGTATTAAAGGGGGCGTTGATGGCGATAAGGGCGTCCGACAGGGGTAATCAAGCCGACAGTAACCCTGGAGAAAAATCCGAGTCCTCAGCTTCCACGGTCGGCAGTAATTGGTCAATCAGATCAGCGATGGCTGATTGAAGGTGTGATTTCTTCTCCGTCCCCGTAAGACGGAAAACGTCCCCCCTGCCGGCGGCGGACACAGATGGGTGTTTACAGTTTGTTCTGTGGGTTTTAATCATAGTGTCTCTGTCACGGTTGCCATGGCGCCCAATTGGCCCCGCCCGTGTGTCTTTCTGTTTATTGTAAGCTCAGCGCTGTCACGCTTCCTTTGTCAGTCTGTTAACGAACCTCTGCCCCGCAAGACCTGAATTCTGACTCGGTCCTGTTTTCCTGCTGGTAATTCCTGTCCGGTATTGTTCCCGTTTATTTTGTCCTGTTTAATATTGGTTTCAAGTTTCGTCCCAGTCTATTTTGTCCTGTTTATTATTCCCTCCAGTTTCCAGTCCCGTCCAGGTTGTCCTGTTTAATTTGGATATCCTGATTTATTATCTATCCTGTCCGTCCCGTCCTGTCTGGTATCACCTCGGGCAATTGGAATCGATCTCGTCGGTCTCTGGCTTCCTGTCATTCCACGCCAGACCGCTGCCTAACGTGCATGACTCCCCTTTTCCATTAAAATAAAAGGCTTGCGTGAGAACGTCACGCGTTTGGGTCCTGATCTCCAGTTCTGGTTCCTGACAGTCTCAACCGTGAACATATATTGTTTGATGAGCTTCCATCTAAAGGATTCCTTTGTGATTGTAAACTTTAGTTAAAACTGTACCATTTTTAAACTGGACTGAACCCTTTGCAAACTCAGTCCTGCTTTGGTTTCCAACACTCGCGTCTCATTCCCCCGGGAATTGCATTTGAGTGTGCGGGCGCAGGGGTAAAATTTTGAAGTGAGTGGGATATCACTCTGTGACAGTTTCTTGACTTTAGCGCCACCTTGACAAGGTGGGGGAATCAAACCAGGGTGTTAAATTCAGGGTCTGGTGTTCTGTTATCCCCTTTCACACAGTTGTCAACACGTCTATGGATCCCACTGAAAAAATCACAGGTTTACATTGAACTCTGAATCTCTGTTGTCACTACTACCAAATCAAGTTTAGAACATGAAATGGTGATACCTTTCACATAGTATATTTCCCATCGCGGAATGTTTGACTTTTATAACCAATAATAATCAAAAACTAGTATTCCGTTTAAATAAAACCATGTAAACATGCATGATAACCTTACATAATAATCCTAGTCCGATTGCAATGGTTGAGTTAAGCCTTCCATTTTCCCATTACTCGTGCATGCATATGAATTTGGGTAATCCAATTGCTTGTGTGCACATGGAGTTTCCCCTCATCTGGAATATTTCTATGCCGCAAAGCACTGTGGGACTTGTAGTACAGAGACAAATGATACACGCAAACTCGGGTTTAAAAAATGAAAATTGTGTATTGATTTGTCTCGGACATTTTATTTACTGTCCCAATGGCAAAAATGCAACAGTTTTATACGTTCATATTTAGTTGATACAACAGTTGGATCCATCCATTTATAGTGTAAGTGTCATGGTTGCCATGGCGCCCAATTGGCCCCGCCCGTGTGTGTCACGGTTGCTATGGCGCCCAATTGGCCCCGCCCCTGTAGCGCCAGCTGCGGCTCGCTGAGAGATTGGTTTTCTTTCTATATAAAGCTCAGTGCTCTCTTGCTTTGGTTGTCAGCCCGTCAATGAACTTCTGCCCCACAAGACGTGGGTACTGACTCGGTCCTGTTTTCCTGTGACATCTCCAGTCCGGTATTGTTTATTTTTGTACTGTTTAATTTCGGGTTCCAGTT
Organism: Urocampus carinirostris; assembly: GCF_059441175.1. Classification (NCBI taxonomy): domain Eukaryota; kingdom Metazoa; phylum Chordata; class Actinopteri; order Syngnathiformes; family Syngnathidae; genus Urocampus; species Urocampus carinirostris. Next base: position 66,477,877 of record NC_142350.1, on the reverse strand, counting down.
TTTTTTACGTCTGTTTTTGTCCCGTTTATTATTTTCTCCAGTTTTTGTTCCCGTCTAGTTTCTCTTGTTTAAATTAAATTAAATTAAATTGTTTAAATTGTTCCAAAGTTTGACTCCGCACACAGACACACACATAATTTTCCTGGTGGTTCTCACTTTTGGGATTATGAATTCACTACAGCCCCTTAAGATATAATTTTCCTCTTTCCGAATGAATAATTTCTGGATATTTTCTGGCACTATGTTTTTGTTGACCTTAAATAGCAGTTGTGCAGTGAAAAATTTGACTAAATCATCTGTTCTAAATCATCATCTTGTTGAGTTCTCGTTTTTTGTTCTGTTTTTATTTTAATGTTCGAAATAAAGTTTTCATTCATTCAACAATATATCGGGAAAAATCGAAACGACGGCCCGTGTGAAAGGATAAACTGTGTGAACATTTTTTAGGGGAGTGGGGGGCTAGGAGATCTTATCTATACTTTGCATTTATCGTGCAAGTGTCAAGTAGAAAAACAGCTATTGTTGCCCCCCACTCACACGTCCCCGTCCACCCCCCCCTGGAAGTAGACTTTACAGTCAATAGAGCAAGTCCACTTGTCACTTGGGGACAAAGCGGCCCTTTGCCTCCTTTTCAGTCCCGCCGGGTCGGAGCAGCCAGACACTTTTCTCAATAAGACCCTCTGATTCTTAACCGTACCCCTCTAGATACCCCCTGCACCCCCTTCTCTTCTTCAGACACCAACAGGGTTTAGAAAATGGCTTCAGTGTTGTCCAAAGGAACAGCACCCCTTCTTGTCACATGGTTTTGAATGTATGACCACTGTGCAAGTCCGTGGACAAAGAGATTAGTAAAAGGTGTATTTTCCTGAACTGCGTGGCTCCGAATATGTTAACAGTGTTTGGTTTTGGGCTCAGGGCCCCCCAGTGGACTTCTCCCATAGACTCTGTGTGTAGACGGGGCGGCAGTAGCTCAGGAGGTAGAGCGCTCGTCTTGGGATCAAGGGATCCCAGTTCGAATCCCGGCTTGTCCGTGTTACATGTCGAAGTGTCCTTGGGTAAGACACTGAACCCCTAACACCCCCAATAAGCATGGCTGCAATACAAGGCCGCTATTGGGAAATGTGGAGTACACTGTAAAGCCCTTTGGGAAGTCTTGACTTGAAAAGCGCTAAATAAATGCAGATCATTTCATTTCATAGACGGGAATCGTTGCACTTGGCAGTTGCATACCTGTCAATCTGTACGTTTTTGCCGTACAAAGTACGTTTATTATGCATTTTAAGACGTGTACGAAGAAAATCAGTACGGAAAAACGCAAATTTGTCAATGATGGGTACCATCTGGTATACACCAACTATGACAAAACGGCAAATCGAGTCAAACGAGTTCGCCGCGGTAGCCTCTATCTCGGTATTTTTTTTCCGTTGCAAACGAAGCGAGCGGTTTGATGCTACTCTGCGCATGCGACTGCTGCCTAGAGATTTCCCATCATGCATCATTCCGTTAGCTTAGCATCAACCAATCTTACTGATCGTGTAAACCACATTTAAGTCTCATCTCATCTCATTAGCTACACTGCTTATCCTCAGTAGGGTCGCGGGGGTGCTGGAGCCCATCCCAGCAATCATCGGGCAGTGGGCAGGGGACACCCTGAACTGGTTGCCAGCCAATCTTAGGACACACGGCGACAGACAACTCACTCGCTCATTCACACCTAGGGACAATTTGGACCGGGCAATTCACCTGAAATGCATGTTTTTGGAATGTGGGAGGAAACCGGAGTTCCCGGAGGAAACCCACGCAAGCACGGGGAGAACATACAAACTCCGCACAGGAAGTCTGGAGCTGGATTTGAACCCACGCAGGAGGTTCCCAAGACATGAACTGTGCCGCACAGTCTTTTGAGCTACAACATTAGCATAGCTTGAAGACACCTGTACATAAAAACTTTTTTGCTGACACATTTCCCGAGTTTTCCGTTAGCTTAGCATCAACCAATCGTACTGATCATGTGAACCACAATTAGCATTCAGCCAAGAACACACAATCTTTTGTGCCATTAGCCAAATTATTCATATCATAAAACAATAATTCAGTGATAAATGAATACATAAAACACATGGGTTGCACTTACATGAAACGTACGGCAGGGAGACTCAAACTATCATCCCGGGGGCCACAATTGGACCTGGGGCCGTGAGTTGGACACCCTTAGCAAAAAACCCCCAATAATGACTAAAAAAAAATTCATTTAAACATAGAGGAAAGAATTTGTTCAATGCAGCCAATATTGGGCACCTCAACCCCGTTGTGAGGCCCGACGCAATCTTTTGTGGCCATATTAGCATAAGGCACTTTTCTGCGGCACGGCAGTAAAGCGCCCCAAAGATGGACCCCACTCCCCCCAAAAATGTCAAGTGCCAATTAGGAAAAGGTTTGCCGCCCATTCATGGGGCCACGCATCCTCCCCCATGCTTTGCGCCCCGACTCTCTCACACTCCATCGTCACCCTGTTTTTTTTGTTTTTTTTTCTCCGTTTCGCCATCAAGTCTTCTCCCGGGTGACACCACAGACAAAAGAGGAAAACCAGTGCACCTCTTTTCGTTCTTTGTTCTTTTTTTTGCTATTTGTTAGCATTGCGGCTAAATCCGGGCCCCTTATTATTAGCCTTGTTCTTTGACATGCTACATGCTAATTATGCTATTTTAGCAATCATAACAGTTGGATTTCCAACCTGAATTGAAACCCTGAAATACAAGTGTATTCCTTTTTAGATGACAGTAGCTTTTTTAAAATGGGTTGAACATGTTGTGACAACGAAATTGGGCCTGGCACTCCAGTTTCACATATTAGCAAGTGAGGATAAAAGAGAACAAGAAGATAAAGGAACAAAGAAGATAAGGTTGTAAAACAATGAGGATAAGGTTGTAGATATAATTTACACAATATTTACACAAGAAATAAGCAGTCTTTTATTAGCTTAATTGTTATCCTAGCTTGAAGGCGCCTGTACGTAAAATCTTGGGTCAATGTTTGATTGCTCGATGTAGCCGTTTGATTTGCATCAACCAAATTTAAGTATTCAGCCGAGAATGAATTAATATGTGACAAAGTACTCTTTTGTGCTACAATGCTAGCTTAGCATCCGTACGCAAAATGTTTTGCTGACACTTGAGTTCATGAGTTAGCCATTAGCTTAGCATCAACCAGTCATACTGATTGTGTGAACCGAATTTAAGTGTTCAGCAGAGAATTTATTAATTACTGACAAAGCATTCCTTCAGGCTACAACGTTAGCCTAGCTTAAAGGCGCCTTTGTATGATTTTTTTTGTTATTTCTTGATTTCTTTACTTAGCCTTTAGCTTTGCATCAACCTATTGTACTGATTGCGTAAACAAAATTTAAGTACTCTGCCAAGAATAAATTAATGAGTGACATAATAGTCTTTTGAGCCACATTGTTAGTTTACCTTGGAGACATAAACTCTTTTGTCAATGCTTGATTTCCTGATTTAGCGATCAGCTTAGCATCAACTATTCATACTACTTGTGTAAACTAAATCGAAGTATCCAGCCTAGAATAAATTCATTATTGGAAAAGCATTATTGTGAGCTAATGTAAGCTTAGCTTGAAGGTGCCTTGACAGAAAATATTTTTTGAGAGGCTTGATTTTCCGAGTTAGCTGTTAGCTTAGCATCGACCAATCGTACTGATCGTGTAAACCACATTTAAGTATTCAGCCAAGAACTAATGTGAAAACGCAGTCTTTTGAGCTACAACATTAGCTTAGCTTGAAGACTCCTGTACACACAATCTTTTGTGCCATTAGCCATTAGCTTAGCATCAACCAATCGTAGCGATTGTGTGAGTGACAGAAAACGTGGATTAATCGATCTTGTAAACCCCAATTAGCATTCAGCCAAGAACATATAAGTGACAAACCAGTCTTTTGAACTACAACGTTAGCTTAGCTTGGAAATACCTGTACACACAATCTTTTGTGCCATTAGCCTTTAGCTTCGCATCAACCAAACGTATTGATTGTGTAAACCACATATAAGTATTCAGCCAGGAACACATTAGTGAAAACGCAGTCTATTGAGCTACAACATTAGCCTAGCTTGAAGAAACCTGTAGATAAAACCTTTTTGCTGACACTCGATTTCCAAAGTTATCCACTAGCTTAGCATAAACCAATCCTGTAAACCACAGTTAGCATTCAGCCAAGAACACATAAGTGACAAACCAGTCTTTTGAGCTACAACATTAGCTTAGCTTGAAGACACCTGTACATAAAATGTTTTTTGCTGACCCTCTTTTTCCTAAGTTATCCGTTAGCTTAGCATAAACCAATCCTGTCAACCACAGTTAGCATTCAGCCAAGAACACATAAGTGACAAAGCAGTCTTTTGAGCTGCAATGTTAGCTTACCTTGGAAACCCCTGTACACAAAATATTTTGTGCCATTAGCCTTTAGCTTAGCATCAACCAATCGTAGCGATTGTGTAAGTGACAGAAAACGTGGATTAATTGATACTGTAAACCACAATTAGTTATCCGTTAGCTTAGCATAAACCAATCGTACTGATCCGGTAAACCACAATTAGCATTTAGCCAACAACACATAACTGACAAACAAGTCTTTTGAGCTACAATGTTAGCTTGGCTTGGAAACATCTGCACACACAATCTTTTGTACCATTAGCCATTAGCTTAGCATCAACCAATTGACAGAAAACGTGGACTAATTTTCAGACGAAAAGTAGCCAATGATTAGTTTCGGCTAATTCGGTCCATTATCGCCTCCTTCTGCCACTCTAACTTGTCCCGTTTTTTTTTTTTCAAACTTCTCATTCATTCGTCCATTCTTTCATTTACCCATTCATTCATCACGGAGTCGCCGGCATAGCTCCCACCCTCTCTTCGTCTCTCACACGCTTGGATGTGATTTGCATTCATTTGCATAATGAAAGTCATTTGCATGCCGGGGGGCAGACTGTGCCATGAGAACACACATGCAAAGGCGAGTGTCCGCCTTGTTGTCGTAAACGTGTATCGCTTAAGAAATAACCTCCGATTTTTGCGTCCTGTGCAGGCTAACGTCGGACCGGCTAAACTAAAAACCACAAAAAATCAAACGAAGAAAAAGAACGGGAAGAATGTCCTCCCGGTTCGCCGTCACTCTGCCGAACCAGGTACCGACCGTCGGCCATCTTTAATCGCCGGGTTGTTTTTAATTGCGGCGGGTGGGCGTGGATTTCTGCAGAAGGGGTTTTTTTGTGTCCCGGTATTAAATCACCGGGCAGCTTCAATGCTTGTCTCTGGCCATGCTTTCAAGGGGCATCTGCATCTTTTTCTTCTCGGGCGCCATCTTGAAAGGAGGGGAGGAACATGCGCTGCGCACATGTATGTAGAAATACATGTACAAAAACCTACCAATGTATGCCATAATACCTAAATGTAGGACAATTCATTATTTCAATTGAATTGGTATTTATTTATTGCAATATTTATCCATCCATCCATCCATCATCTGCACCGCTTATCCTCAGTAGGGTCTCGGGGGTGCTGGAGCCCATCCCAGCTATGCAATATTTATTTTGTCGTGTACTTTGTCAACAGGGTTGGGTAGGGTTACTTTAACTGGATTACTTTCAATTAATTTTGGATTACTCTGATACCAAATATGCTAATAAAAGACAAAATAAACTAAATATGAATAAAATGATGACTCACAACACGTGGTAAGCTTTCTCTCCTGGCTTTGATCTCTTTGATATCCGGCAAAACGAACATAAAATGCGACAGAAACAAAATGAAAATCAATCCAAACGGCTTGCCAACATCATTTTTGCCGTTCCATGTATTCCGTTACTCCCCAAGCCTGCACGAAATTGAGTCATTTAGTATTTTCTTAATACACAATATTTTACAATATTCACGAAAAAAATACACAATTAAACACGCGACCAATAGATGACACAGTACATGGTAAATACACTACAAAACACCTGATAAATATGTGACAAAATATAAGACTATTTACCTGACAAATACATGACAAAAATATGAAAAATACATGACAAAATATAAGACAATATACCTGACAAATACATAACAAATATATGAAAAATACATGACAAAATATACATGACAATATACATGACAAATATATGAAAAATACATGACGAAATATACATGACAATATACATGACAAATATATGAAAAATACATGGCAAAATATATGACAATATAAATGACAAATACATGACAAATATATGAAAAATACATGACAAAATATATGACAAATAGACGACAAATAGATATCAAAATACACAATAAATAGGTGACAAAATTTAAGACAATATACATGACAAATACATGACGAGTACCCGACAAAATACCTGAACAATAGACGACAAAATACATGAAAACTGCACAACAAAACATACAACAAATACACAAAAAACGTAAGACAAAATCCAGGACAAATACCTGACAAATAGACGACAAAACACATGACAAATACACCATAAAATATATGACAAAATACTCACAATTACGTGACAATTCGATGACAAAACACACAATAAATACATGAAGAAATTTAAAACAATATACATGACAAATACATTACAAAATATATGACTACATACATGACAAATACAAGACAGAAAAAATACAAAATACATGAAAACTACACAACAAAACACAAAACAAATACACAAAAGACATAGGACAAAATCAAAGACAAATACATGACAAATACACAACAAAACAAATGACATATACACCTTAAAATATACGACAAAATACTCACAATTACATGACAAATCGATGACAAAACACACAATACGTAGTTTAAGACAATATACATGACAAATACATTACAAAATATATGACAATATACATGATAAATACATGATAAATAGACCTCAAAATACATGAAAACTACACAACAAAACACACAAATACTAAAAATACACAATATGACAAAATACTCACAAAATACATGATAAATACACAACAAGACACACAACAAAAAACGACAAAATATATGATGAAATACATGTAAAATACCTACAAAAGCACGACAAAATACACAAAAAACGTATGACAAAATCCAGGACAAATACATGACAAATACACAACAAAACAAATGACAAATACACCTTAAAATATACGACAAAATACTCACAATTACATGACAAATCGATGACAAAACTCACAATACGTGGCAAAGTTTAAGACAATATACATGCCAAATACATTACAAAATATATGACAATATACATGACAAATACATGATAAATAGACCACAAAATACATGAAAACTACATATCAAAACGCACAAATACACAAAATACACATCATGACAAAATACTCACAAAATACATAATAAATACACAACAAGACACACAACAAAAAACGACAAAATATGTGATAAAATACATGTAAAATACCTACAAAAGCACGACAAAATACACAAAAAACGTATGACAAAATCCAGGACAAATAAATGACAAATACGTGACAAATAGACGACAAAACAAATGACAAATACACTTTAAGATACATGACACAATACTCTCAATTACGTGACAATTCGGTGACAAAACACACAATAAATACATGAAGAAATTTAAGACAATATACATGACAAATACATGACAAAATATATGACTATACACATGACAAATACAAGACAAAAAAAAATACAAAATACATGAAAACTACACAACAAAAAACAAAACAAATACACAAAAAAACATGGACAAATACATGATTAATAGACGAGAAAATACATGATAAATACACAATAAGACACACAACAAAAAAACAACAACATATCTGATAAAATACCTTACAAAAGCGCGACAAAATACACAACTAAGTTTAAGACAAAACACACGGCAAAATAAATGACAAAATACTCGGCAAATGACGTTTTTAATAATTAGGTATTATGCGATTGATTTCTATGTTCATTTATTCATACAGTATATATTCCTACGCATTTATTCATGTATCCATTTCTTTCTACATATGGAAGCATTCATCCTCCACTAGTTGAGAAGTCTCTCTACTGAGTCAAATTATTATAAAATTCTAAAATAATGATAAAAACACACATTTCAAGTCATTTCCCCAAAAATACACAAAATAGAAATAATCATGTCATGATAAAAGTAAATTATATGCGTTCTCCCTAATTTTGAACAAGGCCAGGATTGTTCATCCCTTCATGCGTGCTAACGGCTCCATTTGCGTCAATCTAGCTAGCGCTAACTAGCCGAGGCTAAAACAAAACGCTATGATGTCCCTGTCGCACCACCGTCGGCCATTTTCCTACCTTCCCTCCGACATTTTGACGACATTACGAAGCAATTATGGTTTTAGCAACTTATGTCATTAATAATTACAATACTACTTAATTGACAAACAGGAAAACACACTCTTAATGCTAAACTTATCTATCTAATAGCTAAAGTATGCTAGTCCCATGCTAGTCCCATGCGTATTTTTAGGAATTAAATATTAAATATTTAATTTCTTAAATAATTTAACTAAGTGAACTCCATCGAATTAGTCGAATTAGCCAAATTAGTGTCGCTTGAGTCTCCGTCAAGCCTCCTCTCGATTCTCCCTCGATCTTCCCAATCTTCTCTCGACCCGCGTCTCTCCGCCAGCTGGTGTGCCGGCCTCTCCCATGGGCGCGCCAGGAAAACCCCCATGTGGCCCCACCACCTCGGAGAAGAGCGTCCCGATGTCTGAAAAAACTCATAACAGCAGAGCGCTTATCAAAACAACTTCTCCAAACAATGCCTGCCGTTCTGCGTCAGAGTTCTGTTATCAGAGTTCCCCAGCCAAAACATTCCGAATTTGGATCAGCATGACCTGGCATTGAACTTCAGCCTACCCGGTGAAAATCTTCATTGCACTCGATGAATGTAACCTGTATTCAATCGTATAAAATCCTTTCTAGTAAAATGTATAAAATCCTCTAATATGCACGCTGCATTTTAATCAGGGTTGGGTAGGGTTACTTTAACTGGATTACTTTCAATTACTTTTGGATGACTCCAATACCAAATATGCTAATAAAAGACAAAAGAAACTAAATATGAATAAAATGACAAAATTTTGTGCAGGCTTGGGGAGTAACGGAATACATGGAACGGCAAAAATGATGTTGGCAAGCTGTTTGGATTTATTTTCATTTTGTTTCTGTCGCATTTTATGTTCGTTTTGCCCGGAGATCAAAGCCAGGAGAGAAAGCTTACCACGTGTTGTGAGTCATCATTTTATTCATATTTAGTTTCTTTTGTCTTTCATTAGCATATTTGGTATTGGAGTCATCCAAAAGTAATTGAAAGTAATCCAGTTAAAGTAACCCTACCCAACCCTGATTTTGATCCCAATAAGAAGGCATAACTCCTATGTTATTTGTGAACAACCGTTCTTCTTTACATGTGTTTCACCTCTCAGTAGTGCTCAGTGCTGCCTGGCATATAGTGGCACCATTTGGTACTACACCAAAGATGAATTAAAGAATCTGCATTATTGGTGCGAGCGACTTAGCGTTGCGCTAACCAATCCTGGGTTGGCTTTTATTTAACAGGTGGTATATTGAGAAGGGTCTTTTCTTTTAAATAGGGTGAGGGGTTCTCAGCCCTCCTCAATTTATCCTGTAAATTATGCAGAGCTGAAAACAAAGCATCCTCAGCAGACAGTGGAGTGGCGGCGCCGGCTAATGAGATGATGAAGAGCCTGGGAGCTGGTTGAGGGTCCCCATTTTTAAGGGTAGGGGGGATGCATGGCCGGCAGCTTGCGTCTGGATCTTTGTGGGGAACAAGGGGGGTCTGCAGGATGACTGGCAAAGAGGGGGCACGCACCGTCTCTCCTCGGCAGACTGCAGCTGCCTGGGGAAGCGGCGTGGCAAAGGGGGTCCCCCTTAACCGATTCCCGCCCTCCCTCTTCAGAGCTGGCACGTAAGGGGCCCCCCGAAAGTCTGGGGAGCCTGGGAAGCACTTGAAGTTCACGGCCAGACCTCCTATTGAGCTGACAGTCTGACTGTTTGCTCAATCCGGGCCGTCTATTCAGGGCGGCCGGGGGGGGTCTCGGGGGTGTGGCGGTTGTACGGTTCTCGGGAGTGAATCCAGACTGGAAGTTTGCATTGAAACGAAGGTTTACATTGTTAATTAGAGGCGGGCCGTTCTCTCTCACGCGCATCCTCAGCTGCGCCACCTGCTGGGGCAGTTAATTGTCCATTAAGGAGAGAAGCCACTGAAGATCCTTCAAAAGACGAGAAACTTTCTATATTGCGACGGTGTTTTGGAGCCGTGCTCCCTAGACGCCATCATCAATCACTCTCTGCCGTTTGTTGGATAACGGCAGGTAACCACGGTAGATTAATCTATTCCAGGGGTCTCAAACTCATATTACCCAAGTTTAGAGTGTAATACTTAGTGACCACTAGATGTCACTGTATTGCATAATACAACTAAGAAAAATACTACAAACAAAATGGAAGATTACTAACTACGGAGACTCAGTGACCGAAACGTTTTCTTCTCAATTTTTTTCAACTAGCCTTTCATAAAGAAGAAAAACAATGGAAGAGAAGGAAAAAAAATTGAAAAGGAAAAATGAAAAGAAAGAAGAATGAGATAAAAAGCAAATGTGGTAAAAAAAATCAAAAAAAAGAAGAAAAGAGAAAAAGGGAACTATTAATGAAAACAAAGAAGAAAACGAGAAACAAGGAAAGAAACAAAAAAAGAGGGAAAAGAAAAAATCAAAACAAAAAAGACTGGAGAGGAGAAAAAACCCAAAAAACAAAAGTAAAACAGATAAAAAGCACGCTAAAAAAGAAAGAAAAAAAAAGAAAAAGAACTTTTTTTCAGGGTTAACCTTAGCAGCAAGATGCCAGCCATTCATATTAGCTCCCTTTAGATGAGCCTCAAATAAATAAAGATACCCCCTTCTACAAGTATTTTAAACATGCACTTTCATCTGATAAGTTATGTATTTTTGCTTATTAATCAAATTAATATCTACTTTTTAATCAATTAAATTCTATTTTACCTCCAGAAGGCGTTGAATAAGACGCCGTCCCTTTAATGGCTGTCCTCTAATAGCCAGACTTAGATATGTAACTAAATATATATATATATATATATGTATTAATATATAACTACTCCTTCTTGTGAAGTAACTCTGAATTTAACCATAAACATTATATTATATAATAAGTTATAAATTAAATACAGTGATACATATGAGCTACACATGAGATAAAATCCAAGTTTCGAAAATTTCCAGACATTAGTACTTTAAACTTTTAAATTCATTTTATTATCTTATTATTGTATTCTTATGTTCAATTACTATTTGAATGTGTTTTAAATGATCAGGAAGGTGTAGTTTATAGTCTTTTAGGGTTAACAGGGATGTTTCTTGGGAGGCCGGGAACGAATTAAGTGGTTATCAGTTATTTTCAATTAGGAAAGTTCGCTCGAGATACAAGCGTTTCGAAATATGAGCAGGATCCCGGAACGAATTGATCTCTTATGTTGAGGTATCACTGTATAACAAAATCGTCTTGGACATGTTTAATATTATGTATTTCTCAATTTCACTCGGTGCCATCAATATGGAAATACTGAACTGTACAAAGGCATTGTGGGAAACGTAGTTTTTGGTCGAAGCACTCTTGAAACCCGTTTACTTTAAGGTTCTCATTTTGAGCTCTCGTAAAATAACGTGGCGGGCCACGTTTGGCCTGCGTGCCGTGATCTATTTGATGAGCGGGTACCAAACAAGGAGGTATCAAAGGAGGGAAGAAAGTTAGTAAGAGTGATGGAAGGAAGGATGAAGGTAGAAAGGGGGGGTTAATGACTCCTCGACTCTGACATTAGCATTAGCCACGTGTTAGCTGCAAACTCACAATGCATAAGTCTTTTAACTCTATGCTTTCAGGTGTAGCTAAGATTTCAACCACGGCGAAGGGTGTTAGCGGGGATAAAAGTGGTCTTTAAGGCGACTGGTACGCGACAAAGCGCTAATGCTAAGCGCAAGCATGTGACGTCCCCTTTAGCAACGGCTCAGACCGAAATGCTCAGAGTCCAAATAACAAGAGGGTTCAGTGAGTGCAGCTTCGAGGCCTGATTGAATGCTAGCTCGTAGCTGCTACGTGTGTCTATAGGGACCATAGTTTCGAGTTTCTCAATAACTGGGCGCTATACAAGAACTGAATAGAGCCGCTGTTAAGGACTTCTAATACCATGAAACAGAATAAGAAATGAACAGAATATTCTGTACTTGTCAGTGAGTACAGCTTCAAGGCCTGATGGTATGCTAGCACGTAGCCGCTAAGTTTCTCAATAACTGGGCACTATACAGTTTTGTTAGCAATTCGAAGCATCCACTAGGATAGGTAGTGTAAGCCAGAGGATGTTCCGTGTCCCGCCCCATGCTCAACATCAGGGTTCCGTGATAGTTTTCCAGAAAGAAACAAGAACTGAATAGAGCAGCTATTAAGGACTTCTAATACCATGAAACAAAATAAGAAATGAACCGAATATTCTGGACCCGTTAACAAGACAAAGTCCTTCCTAGACAAACATTGCCAAAACGGCTGACCATATTTTTAAAAGGAAAGAAGCGTGGTTTGAGAAGAAAGATACTTAAGTGAAGGAGCTTCCCAAGCTTCCCAACAGACATTTATTAGGACTTGAACCAACTGATTTTATCAGGTCGTATGATAAAATAAGGACAGACTCGAGGCCTCCCTGTTATCAGTAAATTAGGACACCACTGGTTGGTTGGTCGGTTGGTTGAATGAATCCCTTAACCACTATGACCATAGGGGCTCTATTTCCTGTGGTGTGCTTTGGGCAGGTAATATCAATAATAGATAATTAGAACGATGTGATCAAATATTAAAACAAATACAGCTAGAAGTATCCTGCAATCATGACTACAAAATCAGAGTCACATTTTAAAAATCTAACGATAGCTAAAAAAATCAAGGTGGGAATCCTTGCTACATATTGGCTAGCTAATTAAAATGAAAAACCTCGTTTTAGAACCTTATAGCATAGTCTGTTTACCTTTGTTATAGTTTGTTTGGGCTCACAACTATTCCTCTCAATATTTTGGGGATTTTAGCAGTACGTTAGCTTCTGCGCTAACGCCAGATTGGTCACCCGTCACAGAATAGGGCTAACACTAATTTGCTAGCAAGCTTGAGAAGCTAATATAGCAGTAACCGTAGCAAACTACAGAAACCTTTTTGGTTTATTTTCACTTTTTTCGTAAGTTGTCATGGTAACCTCGGAGCAGACTCAAGGACCCCCCTGTCAATGACAAATCAGAACACCACTTAGACGGGATACATTGAGAAACTTTTACACACTGCTACTGCGACAAGCTAACCTGATGTCCATTTTTTATATTCTTATTTTAATTCATTTGTTTTTTGTCTTTTCAGGTTTAAGGATCCCTAAGCTGGAAGAATTCCGTGGTCGCTGTTCAGCCAATCAGAGCGAAGAACGAAATTTACGGCGGAGCAATCGACAATGTCGATCATAAAATTATTAAAACTGTGAATGGATGGATCGGGCGGTATGGTCGCCGCTCGCACCGTCGAATGGGAAACCCACGGCAGCAGTGAATCCTACTGCACTGTGATTGGACAGCTCGTGTTTCGGACACCGGCCAATGAGAGCTGTCGCCTTTAAACTCTATGCAAACGCCCGTTTGTTTTTTTTTATCTTCTGATGCTAATTTTTTTATCGGGCTAGAATAAAAAAACACATCATTATATCCTGTTCTTGACAATTCCACACTTAAGAGCACAAAAGCACTTTCACAACTGAATTAGAATTGTATCATTTTTTTGGGCAAGTGGCAATTTTCCCCCTATGCAAATCTATTTAAAGGGGCGGCGTCGGGTATGATTTCAGATCCATTAATCATAAAATCGGATGTGTGTTTTTGTTTTTGATGAGTTTATGTAATATGTGCAAGTTTGTGTGATGCAATAACTATGGGTGTTCACAAATGTGCCTTGGATGAAAATTCGGTTGCAATATTATTAAATGTTTACAATGAAAACAAATCAAAAGTGGCTTTTTTTTAGTGTACTGAGCGCGGTGTGTTCATGTACTATTTTGCCTCATAAACAGAGAAGCATTTTTGGCTGCAGAATGCTAATCGAGACGTTTTCCTCTCTCGCCCTAGTTGTTTATGTCACGTATTACCATTCGAAATAGAGACTAACGTGTACTTAGATTAAAATTATGTATACTGTAGTCAATAATACAATTAAGGTTCTGTTGTTAAAAATTTGAACCCAACATTTATTTGACAGCACTGTTGTCAACAGATTCGTGTCGTTCACGAACGGAGCGGCTCTATGAGCCGGCTCACGGGAGTGAGAGCCGGTTCCCCACCAGTCGGGAGTTGTTTCCCTCGGAGACGCTATTCTTGTGATCAGTTGAAATGCTTCTTCTTTAAAAAGGATAAAATTACTTTGTACTTTATATTTTTCTTTATAGATTTACACATTTTTAAATTGATTTTTCCCGTGTTTTTTCAGTCTTGCCGTTTAACTGTAAAATTGACTTTATTTTCCCTCCTTAAGTCATTTATAATAATAGATAGATAGATAGATAGATAGATAGATAGATAGATAGATAGATAGATAGATAGATAGATAGATAGATAGATAGATAGATAGATAGATAAATAGATGTTAAGATAGATGTCTAGATAGATGTATAAGATAGATAGATAGATGTCTAGATAGATAGATGTCTAGATAAATAGATAGATAGATAGATGTCTAGATAGATAGATAGATAGATAGATAGATAGATAGATAGATAGATAGATAGATAGATAGATAGATAGATAGATAGATAGATAGATAGATAGATAGATAGATAGATAGATAGATAGATAGATAGATAGATAGATAGATAGATAGATAGATAGATAGATAGATAGATAGATAGATAGATGTCTAAATAGATAGATAAATAGATGTTAAGATAGATGTCTAGATAGATGTATAAGATAGATAGATAGATGTCTAGATAGATAGATGTCTAGATAAATAGATAGATAGATAGATAGATAGATAGATAGATAGATAGATAGATAGATAGATAGATAGATAGATAGATAGATAGATAGATGTCTAAATAGATAGATAAATAGATGTTAAGATAGATGTCTAGATAGATGTATAAGATAGATAGATAGATGTCTAGATAGATAGATGTCTAGATAAATAGATAGATAGATAGATGTCTAGATGTCTAGATAGATAGATAGATAGATAGATAGATAGATAGATAGATAGATAGATAGATAGATAGATAGATAGATAGATAGATAGATAGATAGATAGATAGATAGATAGATGGATAGATAGATGGATATATGTCTAGATAGATAGATAAATAGATGTCTAGATGGATGTCTAGATGGATAGATAGATAGATAGATAGATAGATAGATAGATAGATAGATAGATAGATAGATAGATAGATAGATAGATAGATAGATAGATAGATAGATAGATAGATAGATAGATAGATAGATAGATAGATAGATAGATAGATAGATAGATAGATAGATAGATGGATAGATGTCTAAATAGATAGATAAATAGATGTTAAGATAGATGTCTAGATAGATGTATAGATAGATGTCTAGATAGATGTATAGATAGATAGATAAATAGATAGATATCCTTGTGTTAAAAAACAAAACAATAAAATAAAGATATACAATACAAAAATACCCAATCTAACGTGTTGGTACAGAGTATTTAAATAGTGTTATGGGAAATACACACTTTAATAAGAAAAGGGTAATATGCAAATGTGGGGGTGGGGTTTAATGTGGGTTTTTACACCCCGGGGTGGAGTTAAAGAGCCTCATGGCATGAGGAAGATACATAACGAATGATAGTATATGAATTAAGTCAAGTCATTTTTATTTGTATAGCCCTTAATCACAAAAAGTCCCAAAAGGCTGCACAGGTTATTACACAGACTATTTTTCAGACTATTATGACACCATCCCCTGATCTGGAACCAACATGAGGGCAAAGAAAAACTCAAAAACCGAAACAATTAAACAACAAAAACAACCTGAAAAGCCGTTATCTTTTTTTAATTGTGTGAGCCTAGCCGAAAAACTCAGTTCTTTAGAAAGAATAAGATAGATAGATAGATAGATAGATAGATGTCTAGGTAGGTAGATAGACAGACAGACAGACAGACGTCTAGATAGATAGATAGATAGATAGATAGATGTTAAGATAGATGTCTAGATAGATAGATGTCTAGATAGATAGGTGTCTAGATAGATAGATGTCTAGATAGATAGATAGATAGATAAATCGATGTATAAATAGATAGATAAATAGATGTTAAGATAGATGTCTAGATAGATAGATGTCTAGATAGATAGATGTCTAGATAGATAGATGTCTAGATAGATAGATAGATAGATAGATAGATAGGCAGACAGATGGATAGATGTCTAAATAGATACATAAATAGATGTTAAGATAGATGTCTAGATAGATAGATGTCTAAATAGATAGATGTCCAGATAGATGTCTAGATAGATAGATGTCTAGATGTCTAGATAGATAGATGTCTAGATAGATAGATAGATGTCTAGATAGATGTCTTTAGAAAGAATAAGAATTCCCATCCATTCAATTGACCATCTGATGAAAAGTAAACTCCGGCCAAAGACGTGAAATATCAAACATGTTTGATCCTTTTCCTCCTATTTCTAAGTGGGAGGAATAGCAAAACAGCAGGGAGTTCAAATACCTATTTTCTTCGATGTATATCAATCGTCGGCTCATTCGAATGAGACTCTCTCGTACTTGCTACGGTCGTTTTTAACGCTAAGCTAGCTCCCGCAAACCCATGCGCAGCAGCATGTGCATACGGACATGTGTTTTCCACACGCACAATCGCACTAGCACGCCATTCGTTAGCATTGTCATGCAAACGAGGACACATCGGGGTGGAAAACGAAATAAAACATGGTTCTTTGCAGTACAGCTGTGCCGTTTCTCGTCTTTTATGAAGTCTGGCCTAGTTCCAGGACCCCGCCCCCTATTTTTCTCCCCCCTCTCGTAAACATGCTCCGTCTTTGCTGTTATTAGTGTCAATAAATTTGTTCAAACCAAAAAATGTAAAAAAAAGGACGATGAAAAAATAAAAAATAAAAAATTGCTGTTAAAAATGTCGACAAAAATTGTTCAAACGTCATATTTTTATGTTTATTTGCTGTTAAGTGTCAATAAAATTGTTCAAACCAAAAAAAAAAAAAAATTCCATCGGTATTATAAAGAAAAGGACACGACTGTTCGGTAGAACCTCACTATAACGCGGTTAGCTACTCGCGGTTAGCTACTCGCGGTTCAGCTACGTTACCCGTTTGAGTGTTCTGCCTTCTGATTGGCTAAACCGGCCTCTCCTTGTGGGACAGTAACATTGTGGGTAAATATCTACACCGGGGTCTAAAACTTCGATGAGTGCTGAAGTGAGCCAAATGGAGTTTTCCACCAAAACAGTGCTGGTAAAAACATTCCGCTGTTCCTTAAAGGGACAGTGTTTTATATTCATCCACTAGATGTCGCCGGAATGTGGAGTGAAACCAAAAATGAGTGTAAAGGAAGACTACAAACTACGGAAACAGAAAGGGAGCAAAAAGCACACCTTTTCTTCACGTTTTTTACCAAGCCTTTCTGAAAGAAAGATGAAAATAAGGGAAAAAAGATTAAATAAAAAATCGGGAAGAGGACATGAGAAAGAAAGGCCAAAAAGAAAATCAGAAGAAAAAGAAAAGTGGGGGAAATAAAGAAAAAAAATTAAATCGAAGAACACAACAAAGAAAAAAGTAAAGAAAAGAAACTAATTAAAAGAGAAAACCCTTTTTTTTCACTTAACTCTTTTATGGGTTCCATTTTTCATTTCCTTTTTTTCTTCAGTTTCTTTGTTTTGTCTTTTTTTTCAGCTATATTTCTCTTTTTTTTCTTCCCTTTTCCTTTTTTCTTTTTTAAAAGTAATAAGGTGTGTTTTTGTCAGAACCAGAACAGGAGGAGGACCCAGATGCGTAACATTTCTCACACAAGTTTTATTTTACAAGAAATGGGGAGTCATGCACATTAGGCAGCAGTCTAGCGTGGAACGACAGGAAGCCAGAGGCCGACGAGATTGATACCAGTTAAACGGGGTCGATACCGGACAAGACGGGACAGACAGGATAGATATCACACACTGGAGAGTGTAGTCCGTTAACAAGCAGGACGAGATAGACGGGAATGATACCAGACACTGGAGATCGATATCAAACGGAACAAATTAGACGGGAACGATACCAGACACTGGAGATTGATATCAAACAAGAAAAAATAGACGATAATAAAACGATACCGGACCGGAAACACAAGCAGGAAACCAAACAGAGTCAAAACCCACGTCTTGCAGGTGCTGAGGTTTGTTGACGAACTGACAAAGGGGGAGTGAGAGCACTGAGCTTAAATAGGAGGGAAGCCAATCACTGAACGAGTCGCAGCTGGCACCAAACAGGTGGGGCCAATTGGCAACCGTGACAGTTTTGGTCACTTTGGGTCTCGCTTCTTCTTCTTTTTTCTCATTTTTTATTCTTTTTCCTTTTGCCTTTTTCTTCTTTTTTTACCTTCTTTCATTGTTTTCCTTTGCACAAGGCTGGGCGAAAAAAAAGAAGTAAAGTAGTTCTCTTTGCGTTTCTGCGGTCTGTTTTCTTCTGTATGCTTTGTAGCACTCTTACAATACAGCCACAACAAATATTACCAGGGTTGGGTAGAGTTACTTTATCTTGATTACTATCAATGACTTTTGGATTACTCCAATACCAAATATGCTAATAAAAGACAAAAGAAACGAAATATGAATAAAATGATGACTCACAACACGTGGTAAGCTTTCTCTCCTGGCTTTGATCTCTGGCAAAACTAGGCTTTTAACTAGGACAAAAAAGTACGATCACATCACGCCGATTTTGGCTAACCTGCATTGGCTCCCTGTTAGCCTAAGATGTGATTTCAAGGTTCTCTTAGTATTATACAAAATCATACATGGACTTGCTCCCTCAAAATGACTTGACTTGACTTTTGGATGACTCCAATACCAAATATGCTAATAAAAGACAAAATAAACTAAATATGAATCAAATGATGACTCACAACACGTGGTAAGCTTTCTCTCCTGGCTTTGATCTCTTTGATCTCCGGCAAAACTAACATAAAATGCGATAGAAACAAAATGAAAATCAATCCAAACATCATTTTTGCCGTTCCATGTATTCCGTTACTCCCCAAGCCTGCACAAAATGTAGTCATTTTATTCATATTTAGTTTCTTTTGTCTTTTATTAGCATATTTGGTATTGGAGTCATCCAAAAGTCATTGAAAGTCATCCAGTTAAAGTTACTCTACCCAACCCTGTTGGTGACCTACTCCCATTATAGCATTTGCTGTGTGTTGTCTGCTGCAGAACATAATGCACATTGAAAATACACAAAAAAATAATACTATTTTTATCATCAATTGTTGTCCACAATGTTAACCAATCGAGTCTAAGTCGCACTGGCCAAAAATAATCTAAAAGGGAAAAATATATATTGTGGGGGAAATTTATTTGATAAAATCCAACACCAAAAACATACGGGTGCTTGAAATCCACCAAAATGCTTGTTGGCGACCAGGGTTGGTTAGGGTTACTTTAACTGGATTACTTTCAATGACTTTTGGATGACTCCAATACCAAATATGCTAATAAAAGACAAAAGAAACTAAATATGAATACAATGATGACTCACAACACGTGGTAAGCTTTCTCTCCTGGCTTTGATCTCGTTGATCTCCGGCAAAACGAACATAAAATGCAGGGTTGGGTAGGGTTACTTTAACTGGATTACTTTCAATGACTTTTGGATGACTCCAATACCAAATATGCTAATAAAAGACAAAATAAACTCAATATGAATAAAATGATGACTCACAACACGTAGTAAGCTTTCTCTCCTGGCTTTGATCTCTTTGATCTTCGGCAAAACTCACATAAAACGCGAGAGAAACAAAATGAAAATCAATCCAAACAGCTTGCCAACATCATTTTTGCCGTTCCATGTATTCCGTTACTCCCCAAGCCTGCACAAAATCTAGTCATTTTATTCATATTTAGTTTCTTTTGTCTTTTATTAGCATATTTGGTATTGGAGTAATCCAAAAGTCATTGAAAGTAATCCAGTTAAAGTAACCCTACCCAACCCTGAATATTACACACTTTGCAGTTATTTCGCGGAAATAATCCCCGGGTTTGAATGAAGTGTTTGTGGGTATTTTCACTGGATCAACTCTGTGACCCTCACGCGACCTTGGTGTTTCGGGCCGTTGACACTAATCCGGAGCGGAGAGCAAAAGTTCAAACGGTCGCAACGAACCCCAGCACATACGCTGGTGTTCTTTTACACATGCCCAAACGCACCCTGGTTAAGACACACTTCCTTGCCGCTTAACATGTGTTTGGTTTTCTCCCCGGTGACCTTCAGGGTCAGAGTTCACCCCGCCCCATAAAACAGCTCTTAACCTTTCAAGATAGCCGCCGCCCTCGTCCTTCACCTCAAAGGAGCCGAGGTCAGAGGGCTGGAAGTGCGCGGGGACGACCTTTCACCCCTCGGCCCGCCGCTTGTAACACCCGAGACGGAGGATCTTGGAACCGGAACAGGATCAGGACCCAAACGCGTGACGTTCTCACACAAGACTTTTATTTGACGGGAAATGGGGAGTCATGCACGTTAAGTCGCGGTCTGGTGTGAAAAGACAGGAAGCCAGAGGCCGACGAGATCGATTCCAATTGCCTGAGTTGATATCGGACAGATGGGGTCGATACCGGACAGGAGAGATAATGAATCAGGATATCAAAAATAAACAGGAGAAAACAGACAGGAACGAAAACTGGGGAAATAATAAACAGGACAAAAATAGACGAAAACAAAACTGGAAACCGAAATGAAACAGGGCAAAAATAAACAGGAAGGATACCGGAAAGGAAATACCAACAGGAACAGAACCGAGTCGAAACCCACGTCTTGCGGGGCAGAAGTTCTTTGACGGGCTGACAAAGGAAGCATGACAGCACTGAGCTTAAAATAGACAGAAAGCCAATCTGTTTTACCTGTTGTCAGAACCCACACAGACAGAGGACCCAGACGCGTTTTCACACAAGCTTTATTTTACGGGAATGGGGCAGTCATGCGCGTGAACACAAACGCCAGTGATTCGGCGATCGCTGGACGGAAGAAGTGAGACAGAGAAGTCCAAGGCAGACAAGATCGAGGCCAGACAGATCAGATGGGATCGATACAGGACACACAGGTAGATACCAGACGGGACAGACGGGATCGATACCGGATATTGGGGCAAGATACCGGACAGGATGAGACAAACGGGATCGATACCGGATAACAAAGACTGGGAAAGAAGATACCGGACAGGATGAGACAAACGGGATCGATACCGGATAACAAAGACTGGGAAAGATAGTGGACAGGACGAGACCGACGGGATCGATACCATATACTGGAGACTGGAGCAAGATACCGGACAGGACGAGACAGGCGGGACTGATATCGGATACTGGAGGCTGGAGCAAAATACCGGAGAGGATGAGACAGGCAGGACTGATATCGGATACTGGAGGCTGGCGCAAGATACTGGACAGGATGAGACAGACGGGGTCGATATTGGATACTCGAGACTGGAGCAAGATACCAAGATGGAGGAGACAGGCGGGATCGATACTGGATACTGGAGCAAGATAACGGAAAGGACGCGAGAGGGGGTGGATAACAGATACTGGAGACTGGAGCAAGATACCGGACAGGACGAGACAGGCGGGATCGACACCGGATACTGGATACACGAGCAGGATACCGGATACCAGAGTCAAAACACACGTCTGGCGGGTGCAGAGGTTCGTTGACGGACTGACAAGGCGTGAAGGAGAGTTTAAATAGGAGGGAAGCCAATCAGGCAACAAGCCGCAGCTGGCGCCACACGGGCGGGGCCAATTTGGCGCCATGGCAACCATGACACTTTCTTTGTATTGAATTTTATCTTTTATTTCAGCCTTTAAAAGTAGAATGGCTAAATACATCTCATCTTATACACACCGATTGCTAACAAATATCTTGGATCTTAGATAGTAACTTCTCAAATAAGCCAAAATTACCGTATTTTCCGGACTATAAACCAGAATTTTTGGCAGTATTATAAGTATATATAGTGAAACGCATGAATACAGGAACACAAATATTTAAAAAAAACAAAAAACAATGATGCTATGATGTATAATTTGAATAAGATATACTGAGCTACAAAATAAGTAAATAGATAAATAAATCTATAAAAACGAGCCCTTTTTTTCATAGTGTTGCCATCTCCAGTGAGACTTATCTGTGAAAGTATTTCAACCCTCTGTCAGGACTGGAACGGAAACAGGACCCAGTTGCGTGACGTTTACCACAAGTTTTATTGAAAGAAAGAGGAAGGGCTATGCCCACGATCCGGTGTTCGCTGGACGGGGGAAGCAAGTTGCTGTGGTACTCGGATTGTGCTCCGAACAGGAGCGATAGCGCTGTCAAGGGTGGAAAAATGGTCGGTGGCCGGGACTGGGAGAGCAAGACGTGGTCGGGGTCGGAAACAGGTCGTAAGCCAGAACAGGAGAGTAGACGTAGTCGGGCACAATAAGGGGTTGTAAGCCAAAACAGGAGAGTAGACGTAGTCGGGCACAAAAAGGGGTCGTAAGCCAGAACAGGAGAGTAGATGTAGTCGGGCACAAAAGGGGGTCGTAAGCCAGAACGGGAGAGTAGACGTAGTTGGGCACAAAAAGGGGTCGTAAGCCAGAACGGGAGAGTAGATGTAGTCGGGCACAAAAGGGGGTCGTAAGCCAGAACGGGAGAGTAGACGTAGTTGGGCACAAAAAGGGGTCGTAAGCCAGAACGGGAGAGTAGACGTAGTCGGGCACAAAAAGGGTCGTAAGCCAGAACAGGAGAGTAGACGTGGTCGGGCACAAAAAGGGGTCGTAAGCCAGAACGGGAGAGTAGACATAGTCGGGCGTTAGGAAATAGGAGATCAAATTCTCAACTTTGAGAATATACTGGGGATGGTTACCATGGCGCCCAATTGGCCCCGCCCATTTGTGTCACAGTTGCCATGGTGCCCAATTGGCCCAGCTCGTGCGGCTCGTTGACAGATTGTCTTTTCGTCTATTTAAGCACAGTGCTCTCACCCTTCCTTTGTCAGTCCATCAATGAACCTCTGCCCCACAAGCTCTGGGTTCTGACTCGGTCCTGTCTTCCTGTTTCTAGTCTGGTATTGTTCCTGTTCATTTTTGTCTTCAATAACAGTATTTTTACTTTTTTTTATAATTAACTTGGGAACATAGTAACAACCTAGAGTAGTAGTAACACCATAAGTTGTTATTTTACAAATTCAAATCAATGAATTCCATTTCCAGGACTTCATGGATGAACAATTGTGTATTCAAGTATTGATAACTATTTTTAAGTAATTAATGAAGAGAGTAGAATGTGAATCTATTTATTTATTTATCTTTTTTTTGATTTGTTCTACAGGAAATACAACAAATTGTCACGGTTGCCGTGGCGCTCAATTGGCCCCAAACGTGTGGCACTAGCTGTGGCTCATTCACAGATTGATTTTCAGTCTTTTTAAGCTCGGTGCGCTCTCTCTTACTTTGTCAGTCCGTCAACGAACTTTGAGACGTGGCTTTCGACTCGGTCCTGTCCCTGTTGGTATTTCCTGTACGGTATCGTTCCTGTTTATTTTGTCCCGTTCAAATTCGGGGCCCAGTTTTGTTTCCGTCTGTTTTTGTCCTGTTGTTATTTTCTCCAGTTTTTGTTCCCGACTACTTTCTCCTGTTTCGATATTCTGATTCGTTATCGTTCTCGTCTGTCTCTGATTTTGGGGAGGAAGACTCCACGTTTTGTACCTGATTAAAAAAACAGGGTCCTTTAGAATCCCTTGATGATTGCTTCTTATCACCTCACCTCTTCACTTCCTATTTTTAGTTTGTGTGTTCTGGCATGTACACGTTTTTTTTTCCCGCCAGTATTTCGCAACTCGATCCTGTGATTTCTGTTATCCCTCCGCCTCCTTTCCCTTCTTCTCCTTAGCACCGTATCGTAATTAAGAATTGTTGCCTCTCCTCCCGTTTAAACAGGAGGAGCCACACTCTCCTCACCTCTGTACACAGTGCCACGGTTGCCTTGGTAACTGCAAATCTGCATGGAGATGCACGTGCAAGCTCGTATCGGATGCCCGTGAAATGAGTCACTTTGATTGCTGAAACGGGGTAAAGGATTTTATACATTTGACTATAAAGGATTTTATACGATTGAATACAAGTTACATTTATTGAGTTTAATGCTATATTTATTTACTGACTGTGCCTTTATTCAATGAGCAGGGAAAGTTCAGGGCAGGCATAAATGATGGAAGAGATTGTTCACGGGAACTGGACGTACTGCTGATAAGATAATCAGCACATCCAGACGAAGGACGGCAGGCGTGGTTTTGAGAACCAGGCGCTGTGTTGTGAGAACGGTGGGCGCAAAACAATTCCTTGGCATGCCCATGGGAGGAGCCGAGAGGCCATCTTGAGGGGAGATGTGGGCCAAGAAGAGAAAGCTAAAGGACTTCAGAAGAGGGCTTCTCAGAGACCTCAACGACACTAATTCTGCTCTTTTCAATGGAGTTTTTTGGACTACATTGGGCTTCCTTGGCCCGCCCATGGGAGGAGCCGGCACACCATTATGCGGGGAGAAGATGGCCAATAGGAGAAAGCTAAAGGACTTGAGAAAAAGGCTTCCCAGAGACTCCAACGAAACTAACTCGGCCCTATTCGATGGAGTACTTTGGGCTACGTTGGGCTTCCTTGGCCCGCCCATGGGAGGAGCCGGCACACCACTATGCGGGGAGAAGATGGCCAATAGGAGAAAGCTAAAGGACTTGAGAAAAAGGCTTCCCAGAGACTCCAACGACATTAACTCGGCCCTATTCGATGGAGTACTTTGGGCTACGTTGGGCTTCCTTGGCCCGCCCATGGGAGGAGCCGGCACACCATTATGCGGGGAGAAGATGGCCAATAGGAGAAAGCTAAAGGATTTGAAAAAAAGGCTTCCCAGAGACTGCAACGACACTAACTCGGCCCTATTCGATGAAGCTACGTTGGGCTTCCTTGTTGTGCAGCTTAATCCTCATGACCCCGCCTCCCCCTTCTTTCAGCACCTCTGATTGGATTACACCACATAGTTAAGCGTTTGGCAGCAACAGAACAGAGACAGGACCCACTTGCGTACGTTTCTCTCAGTTTTATTGGGAAGAAGGGCAAGGAGTCGGGAAAAAACAGGTCAGTAGTCGGGACAGGAGAGCAAAAACGTGGTCGAGAACAGAAAATGGGTCGAAGCCGGGAAACTGTTGTGGATTATTAGAGTTGAGCTTGACATAAGGAGAACAGTTTAAAACGGGAAATTCCAGGCTTGTTTCTCCCGAGTTTAGATGTCAGCGAGTGTTATTAATAAAAACAGCCGCTTGGTTTGGTTGAGCTTGCGAAATAACAAGATTCCCCTGGCAAGCTGATAGGAGTTTAGATGTCAGGCCGACCCCGACGATTTTCTTGGAAATTGTGTGGAAAATCGAAAGAGGACGAAAACATTCTGAAATAATATTGTCAATTCCCGGAAAGCATGCACATTGAGGAAAAAACTAGTGCTTCATCGCGAGGGGACGCGTTGAGTAACATGAGATGTTGTCTGGGGGTATAAAAAAGCTGATTGTCTCTTAGACGAATGAGAACTCTGGACACTGACGAAGATAAATAAACAGCTCTCCTTCTCCTGCCAAGATCTCCCTGCATCTTGTTTTTATGTTTTCAGGCGAGGCAATAAGGTCTGCTCCGAATAAACAGACGGGAGCCAAACAGGAGTGAGTCAGGGTCGAAAAGCTTGCCTAGCGTAAACTGAGGTTCCCAGACAGACTGACAAAAGGTGACAGAAAGACAGGGGTTTAAATAGTGACAGGGAGCCAATCAGAGTCCAAGGCAGTTGGCGCCAAAGGATTGGGCACAGGTGCCTCGCATCAGTAATCATGACAGTAAAGCTATTAAAGCAGTGTCAATTTATTTGAACCCTCCAAAAATAAAAATAAAAACAGGAGAACGGAGCTTGGATCGGGGATCGATACGAGAAACAGAATCAGGACACGGGTAGCCGGGACAGGAGAACGGAGCTTGGATCGGAGATCAATACGAGAAACAGAATCAGGATACGGGTAGCCGGGACAGGAGAACGGAGCTTAGATCTGGGATTGATACTGGAAACAAAATAAGGATACTGGTAGCCTGGAACGGAAAACGGAGCTTGGATCGAGGATCGATACAGGAAACAGAATCAGGATACTGGTAGCCGGGAAAGGAGAACGGAGCTTGGATCGGGGATCGATACAGGAAACAGAATCAGGATACGGGGGACCGGGGGACCGGGACAGGAGAATGGAGCTTGGATCGGGGATCGATACAGGAAACAGAATCAGGATATGGGTAGCCGGGAAAGGAGAACGGAGCTTGGATCGGGGATCGATATAGTAAACAGAATCAGGATACGGGTAGCCGGGAAAGGAGAACATAGCTTGGATCGGGGATCGATACGGGAATCAGAATCAGGATATGGGGAGCCGGGACAGGAGAACGGAGCTTGGATTGGGGATCAATACAGGAAACGGAATCAGGAGACGGGTTGCCGGGGAAGGAGAACAGAGCTTGGATCGGGATCAATATAGGAAACAGAATCAGGATACAGGTAGCTGGGAAAGTAGAACGGAGTTTGGATCGGGGATTGATACAGGAAACAGAATAAGGATACGGGTAGCCGGGACAGGAGAACAGAGCTTGGATCGGGGTTCGATACGAGAAACAGAATCAGGACACGGGTAGCCGGGACAGGTGAACGGAGCTCGGATCGGGGATCGATACAGGAAACAGAATCAGGATACGGGTAGCCAGGACAGGTGAACGGAGCTTGGATCGGGGATCGATACAGGAAACAGAATCAGGATACGGGTAGCCAGGACAGGTGAAAGGAGCTTGGATCGGGGATGAATACAGGAAACAGAATCAGAACCTTGAACTGTGATATAAAGTTTACTCAAGAAAAACTCCTGCCACCTGCTGGCCAGGAGTCTCATCCACTGTCCCGCATGCTGGTCCACCTCAACCAATTGCTACCCTTGACAATTGCAGGAAACGATAAACCTCACAAACACAACGCGGCACCTATTTACTCACAGACAGACAAATTACGTAAAACAGGGGTCTCCAACTATATATATATATATATATATATATATATTCAGTCATTGTGATTTTCATGGAAAGGTGATATCTAACTGACATGGAAAATCATTGACATGTTCAGTTTCCTTAAATACATGATCAATGATAAATGTGAAACTGGAGTGCCACGTCCAATTTCGTTGTTACAATATGTTCAACCCATTTTGTAACAATGACAATAAAGGTATATTCTATTCTATTGCATTCTAGTTCTTCTAAAATGTATAAGACTAGCCATTTATACATATATCTCATTTCACACCTCCTCTTCTCACAAAATCTTTATCTCACTTGCTCCTCGTCTTTTGGGATTTCTCACAACATTGTCACCTCCTACTTCCCCCTCATCCTCCTCCTCATCACCTTGCTTCCACACCTCTTTACTTCTTCACCTTTTCGCCAACCCCCCCTCTCTACTCGCAACGTCGCCTTCTCACCACCGGTGTTAAGGTTAAAACGAGCGTCGCTAACCCAAATTGTTGAAAGAGCCATAATGGATGAAAAAAATGGACGTCAAAAGTGTTTAAAAAAGCTTTATTTAAGCCTTTTAATGAATGCAATACATGCCACCATTCATTTTTTTAGCTTCCCAGAGATTTTCTTTGCCATGGTGCGCCATTTTGGGAGTTTCAGTGAGCAGTATGACGGAGAATACTACAAATTGAACACACCTGCTCCTCGTATTTAGCCATATTAGCTTACAATCAAATTGACTATGTTTTCGTTCTTTCTTGTTCTGCCTGTCTCTCCCTCTCTTTTTCTCTTGCTCTGTCTATTGCTCTCTCACTTGTTTATCTCTCTTGCTCTCTGTCATTTTCTCTCTATCTTAGTCTCTCTTTTTCTCTCTATCGCTTTCTCTTGTTCTTTTTTTTCTCTCTCTTGTTCTGTCTATCTCATTTACTCTTTTTTTCTCCCTCTTGCTCTCTCTCACTCTCTCCCCCCTCTCTCTCTCTCTCTCTCTCTTTCACTCTTGTTCTTTCTCTTGCTCTCTCACTTGTTTATCTCTCTTGCTCTCTCTCTCTGTCTTTCACTCTCTCTTTTTCTCTTTTTCTCTCTATCTCACTTTCTCTCTTTGCTCTCTCTTTGCTCTCTCTTTGCTCTCTCTTTGCTCTCGCTCTTGTTCTCTCTCTTGTGTTCTCTCTCTCTCACTCTTTCTCTCTTGTTCTGTCTCTTGCTCGCTCACTTGTTTATCCCTCTCTATTTCTCTCTCTCTTTCTCTCTCTCTTTCTCTTTTTCACTATATTTCATTCTTGGATTCTGTCTATCTCACTCTTTCTCTCTTGTTCTGTCTCTTGCTCGCTCACTTGTTTATCCCCCTCTCTCTCTCTTTCTCTCTCTCTCTCTCTCTCTTTCTCTCTTGTTCTGTCTCTTGATCTCTCACTTGTTTATCTCTCTATCTCTCTCACTCCCCCCCTCTCTCTCTCTTTCTCTTGTTCTATTTCATTCTCTGATTCTGTCTATCTCACTTTCTCTCTTGCTCTCTCTCTCTCTCTCTCGCTCTTTCTCTCTTGTTCTGTCTCTTGATCTCTCACTTGTTTATCTCTCTATCTCTCTCACTCTCTCTCTCTCTCTCTCTCTCTCTTTGTTTCTCCCTCTCTCTTTCTCTTGTTCTATTTCATTCTCTGATTCTGTCTATCTCACTTTCTCTCTTGCTCTCTCTCTCTCTCTCTCTCTCGCTCTTTCTCTCTTGTTCTGTCTCTTGATCTCTCACTTGTTTATCTCTCTCTCTCTCTCTCTCTCTCTCTCTCTCTCTCTCTCTTTGTTTCTCCCTCTCTCTTTCTCTTGTTCTATTTCATTCTCTGATTCTGTCCATCTCACTTTCTCTCTTGCTCTCTCTCTCTTGCTCTCTCTATCGTTTTCTCTCTTGAAAAAAATGCTCTAATAAATTTAACTTAGGTGAAGAATACTATCATTAAGGCAATACAGAAATGATGAAAAACTTAAATCAGAGTAATGTATTTAAAATTAATTCATCCTGCATACATATCCCTGTGTCCTGTGGTAGACCTTAGTTAAACATACAGGGAAATCAAAATAAGTATAAGACCATTTTACACAAAATATACCCTTTTATGTCACTGGGACTCAAATGGCAACGACCCACCTAATGTATAAGGACATAAATCAATCATAAGCACCAGCTGAAGTGACATTTCCAAGCAACACCCAAGGAGACCCCAACCCACCCCCTCTCCTTCAGAGGATCAACACCCGGGTCAAGGTTGAAGTCTATCACTTGACCTCAGTCCAGAGATTGATTGATGGCCTCCTGCCGCGCGGCACAATGCGCAATCAACACCGACAAGACCGCATGATTACACGCTAAGACCGCAAAACCCGCACCGAGATTGGTGGATCATCCCCCATCTGTCACGTCAGCAAAAGTGTGGTTGTTATAGGAAGAGCTGTTTTGGCATCGTTAGCGGGAGATTGATTTATGACCTCATAACAATTGATCTTTAACCTTCTCCCTGATGTCTGTAATGTTTGATAATCTCCTTTTGAAGTGACGTGTATTTTTGAAAAGTCATAGATCTGAATCTAGAGGTGGGTTGGTTGATTTATGACTCCTTTTACAGAGTGGTTTAGACTTCCTTTTGGGAACTATAAAGAATGGTGAAATCATCGGGTCTGACAGATTAAAAGTGATCATACTGGATTGGTGAAAAATCAGAAACTGCAGTTGTGCGGCAGATGATTTATGACCTCATAACGATTGATCTTTAACATTCTCCCTGATGTCTATAATGCTTCATGATCTCCTTTTGAAGTGACGTGTATTTTTGAAAAGTCATAGATCTGAATCAAGAGGTGGGTTGGTTGATTTATGACTCCATTGACGGAGTGGTTTGGACTTCCTGTTGGAACCATCAAAAATGGTGAAATCATCCGGTCTAACAGTGAAAAGTGATCATACTGGATTGGTGAAAAATCAGAAACCGCAGTCATGCAACAGATGATTTATGACCTCATAAAAATTGTTCTTTAACCTTCTCCCTGATGTCTATAATGCTTCATGATCTGCTTTTGAAGTGACGTGTATTTTTGAAAAGTCATAGATCTGAATCAAGAGGTGGGTTGATTGATTTATGACTCCATTGACAGAGTGCTTTAGACTTCCTGTTGGAACCACCAAGGATGGTGAAATCATCGGGTCTACCAGATTAAAAAGGGTCACACTGGATTGGTGAGAAAACAGAAACCGCAGTCGTGCGGCAGATGTTTTATGACCTCACAACGATTGATCTTTAACCTTCTCCCTGATGTCTATAATGCTTCATGACCTGCTTTTGAAGTGACATGTATTTTTGAAAAGTCATAGATCTGAATCAAGAGGTGGGTTGGTTGATTTATGACTCCATTGACAGAGTGCTTTAGACTTCCTGTTGGAACCATCAAAAATGGTGAAATCATCAGGTCTAACAGACTAAAAGTGATCATACTGGATTGGTGAAAAATCAGAAACCGCAGTCATGCAACAGATGATTTATGACCTCATAAAAATTGTTCTTTAAACTTGTGTTCTCTCTCTTGCTCTCCCTCTATTTCTCTATTTACCTCTCTATCTTTCTCTTGTTCTCTCTTTTGTTCTCTCCCACTCTTTTTCCCATGTTCTCTCTCTTGTTCTTTCTCTGTCTCTCTCCTTCTCTTTATCTCTACCTCCCTTTTTTTCTAGTAATCTTTCCTTCTTGTTTTCTTCCATCCTTCCTTCCTTCCTTCCTTCCTTCCTTCCTTCCTTCCTTCCTTCCTTCCTTCCTTCCTTCCTTCCTTCCTTCCTTCCTTCCTTCCTTCCTTCCTTCCTTTATTCCTTCCTTCCTCCCTTCCTTTCTTTTTTTCTCCCCCTTCACTTTTCATTTGCCTTTGACTCTCTTTCTTTTTCACTCTTTCTTCCTTTTACTCTCTCCTTCTGGCCACCTATTTCTCACTCTATTATTTGCTTTCCTTTTCCTCTCTCTTCCTCTAACTCTCATTGTCTCTTGTTCAGTCCCTTTTTTTTGTCTTATCTTTTCTCTTTCAATCTCTCTTTTGTTCACTTTCTCTTTATCTCTATACCTTTCTTTCTTTCTCTGTTTCTCATGCCCACTCTTGTTCTCCCCCCTCTCCCTTTCCTTCTCTTCTCTCATTCTTTTGATCTTTCTCTTTCTTTAACTTCTCTCTCTCTCTCTCTCTCTCTCTCTCTCTCTCTCTCTCTCTCTCTCTCTCTCTCTCTCTCTCTCTCTCTCTCTCTCTGTCTAATATAAGTTTTGCTCTTAGTTAACCGAAAAATATAACTAAAAAGCCTCCCGAAGTCCATTTCCCAAACTCTCAAGCCCACTTTGTTTGTTTACAAACCAAAATGAGCATCCCGCCATTGTTGTAGTCCTGTAAACTTTGGCCAGCATTTAAGGCTTTTCTAAACAGAGAAGGACATTGCTGAGGCGGCCATGACGGTCACATGGTGCAGGATTAAGTTCAGCCAGGATCCTTAATCATCTTCCTTCATGGTCGCCCCTCTCTTCATTAAAACACAGACAAGGGAGGTGTGTAAAATGAGGGGGGGTCTAGAATGCAGTCTGCTGGGGAGTGTGGGAGCCACGTTCTCGAAGGGGGCGTATGGGAATCGACTTTGCCGTCAAATGACTTTACTGTGGCCACAATTTGCTGTCTGGCCCGCACAAAAGGAAAGTTCAAAGTTCAAATAAGTGCGCCGGTTTTGTCATGCTAACGCGGTTGCCAACAAGTCGTTTTTGTGTGCAGGAGTTGACACAACGGCAATCGGAATTTGATTCATTTAGTCTGGAACTTGACATTGATAGCATGTGAGGCAAACTGGTTTTAATTCATAGATAGATAGATAGATAGATAAATCTTCTGTTAGATCTAGAATCTAGATCTAGATCTAGATTCTAGATAGATAGATAGACAGACGGATGGATGAATGGACGGATAGATGGTTGGGCAGACGGAGAGATAGATAGATAGATAGATAGATAGATAGATAGATAGATAGATAGATAGATAGATAGATAGATAGATAGATAGATAGATAGATATCCCTTCAGTTAGATCTAGATAGATAGATGGATAGATAGCTCTTCAGTTAGATCTAGATAGATAGATGGATAGATAGCTCTTCAGTTAGATCTAGATAGATAGATAGATGGATAGCTCTTCAGTTAGATCTAGATAGATAGATGGATAGATAGCTCTTCAGTTAGATCTAGATAGATAGATGGATAGATAGCTCTTCAGTTAGATCTAGATAGATAGATAGATAGATAGATAGATAGATAGATAGATGTCTAGATAGATAGTTGTCTAGATAGATGTCTAGATAGATGTCTAGATAGATGTCTAGATAGATGTCTAGATAGATGTCTAGATAGATAGATAGATAGATAGATAGATAGATAGATAGATAGATAGATAGATAGATAGATAGATAGATAGATAGATAGACAGACGGATGGATGAATGGACGGATAGATGGTTGGGCAGACGGAGAGATAGATAGATAGATAGATAGATAGATAGATAGATAGATAGATAGATAGATAGATAGATAGATAGATAGATAGATAGATAGATAGATAGATAGATAGATAGATATCCCTTCAGTTAGATCTAGATAGATAGATGGATAGATAGCTCTTCAGTTAGATCTAGATAGATAGATGGATAGATAGCTCTTCAGTTAGATCTAGATAGATAGATAGATGGATAGCTCTTCAGTTAGATCTAGATAGATAGATGGATAGATAGCTCTTCAGTTAGATCTAGATAGATAGATGGATAGATAGCTCTTCAGTTAGATCTAGATAGATAGATAGATAGATAGATAGATAGATAGATGTCTAGATAGATAGTTGTCTAGATAGATGTCTAGATAGATGTCTAGATAGATGTCTAGATAGATGTCTAGATAGATGTCTAGATAGATAGATAGATAGATAGATAGATAGATAGATAGATAGATAGATAGATAGATAGATAGATAGATAGATAGATAGATAGATAGATAGATAGGTAGATAGATCTTCAGTTAGATCTAGATAGATAAATAGATAGATAGATCTTCAGTTAGATCTAGATAGATAGATAGATGGATAGCTCTTCAGTTAGATCTAGATAGATAGATGGATAGATAGCTCTTCAGTTAGATCTAGATAGATAGATGGATAGATAGCTCTTCAGTTAGATCTAGATAGACAGATGGATAGATAGCTCTTCAGTTAGATCTAGATAGATAGATAGATAGATGTCTAGATAGATAGATGTCTAGATAGATGTCTAGATAGATAGATAGATAGATAGATAGATAGATAGATAGATGTCTAGATGTCTAGATGTCTAGATAGATAGATAGATAGATAGATAGATAGATAGATAGATAGATAGATAGATAGATAGATAGATAGATAGATAGATAGATAGATAGATAGATAGATAGATAGATAGATAGATAGATAGATAGATAGATAGATAGACAGACAGATGGATGAATGGGTGGATAGATGGATGGGCAGACGGGGAGATAGATAGATAGATCTTCAGCTAGATCTAGATAGATAGATAGATAGATAGATAGATAGATAGATAGATAGATAGATAGATAGATAGATAGATACATAGATAGATAGATGGATAGATAGATGCAGAAGTGGATCTTCCGGAGCGGGAGATCGTAGCGTAGTTAGACATAAAAACTGGTCGTTAGGCGGGATGGGAGATCAGAACGTGGTCTGTCCATCTATCCGCCGTCCATCTATCTATCCATCCGTCCATTTATCCATCTATCTATCTATCTATCTATCTATCTATCTATCTATCTATCTATCTATCTATCTATCTATCTATCTATCCATCCAAACCATCCATCCATCTATCTATCCATCTATCCATCTATCCATCTATGCATCTATCCATCCGTCCATCTATCCATCCATCTATCTATCTATCTATCTACCTATCTATCTATCTTCTGGTCCACATGAAACGCGAAAACCGAGGGATCTACTTTCTTCTTTTCAGTTCTTTCAGAAGACCTCAGTGATGCAGACAGGCTTCTAAGGCCTCACCGACGAGGCCCCGGCGAGGAGGCCTCACGGAAGCCGGAGAAGAGAGAAAAAAGGCCAAAATCGGAGACGTCTGCCGGGAATCTCCTAATAGGAGCAGACAAGCGACGGCCGGAGCAAAGATGCTTAATTGGCGGGCCGGTCGTGGGAAAAGCGTAAACAAACAGCTGCCGCCTCGGACCCTTCGCGCTCATGAATAAATCGCTAGCTGGCAGCTGCGGCATCTGAACGGCCCGACAAGAAGAAGAAGAAGAAGGAGGACCGAGAAGAGGAGATTAGCATGTTTTTAATCCGGCGCACGCACACACACGTATGTGAAGAAAACGTGTGAACATACATGCGCTTAATCCTTTCGTTTCAGAACATCTATCTGCCCCCGCACGCACCGCCATATCCACGCTGAAGATAAGGCAGTCACGCTTTTCTGCTTTTATCAAACCTAAAATGGGAATTATTCATTCATTCTTTTACTATACGCCCGAATTTCATTAGAAAATATATCAACTATAAAGAAATATTCACACATATGTATATCTATCTATCTATATCTACGTATAACTGTTTAAATCTAGTAATAAAACACTCCTATATTCTATAGCTTATGAATGACCTATATTTCATGTTGACAATGTCTATGTATTGTCTTTTCTTTTTATTAGTTTATATTCTACTTTAATTATTTTGTATTTTATTTTCATTTTTTTTATAATTTGTTAATGCAACAGTTATCGCAGCCTGGTCACCACCCAGATTGTCAAGACCAGAACAGAAACAGAACCCACTCGCGTGACGTTTCTCACAGTTTTATTATTGAAGGATTTTATACATTTGACTATAAAGGATTTTGTACGATCAAATACAAATGACATTTATAGAGTGCAATGAAGATTTTTACCGAGTGAGCTTCAGGTCACGCCGTTCCGAATGTGAATGTTTTGTTTAGTTCTGTTGATAACAGGACTCTGACGCAGAAGGTTAGACGTACAAGGACAGACATCGTGACGCTCTTTTCCGAGATGGTGGGGCCACGTAGGGGCTTTTCTCTGGACCGCCCATTGCAGGAGCCGTCACGCCAGCTTGGGAGAATGGCGTGGGCAGAGAAAGAGCGGAGAAGATCGAAAGAGGACGAGAGAAGAGGCTCGACGAAGTGACACTAATTCAGTTAGTTCAGCTATTTCTATGGAGTTCACTTAGTTAAATTATTTAAGAAATTAAATCTGCCCCCGTGTGGAAATGCCAGTCTCTTGTCTTTTCACAAAAAGAAACAAGCACGCATTGTTAGGAGAATGCAGGTTGTGTTTGGTTAATGGAGTCAGATAACTAACTGGTCGCGCGAGTAGGTTGCTCAGACGTGGAAATGGAAGTTCCGTGGCGTGCGATGGCAATGTCGGGAACGGAAAAAACGGGTCAGGAGCAAAAACGTGGTCGGAATCAACAAACGAATCGTTATTCGGGCGGGAGAACAGATGTGGTCGAGATCAAAACAGGTCGTAATTCGGGACGGGAGAGCAGACGTGGTCTAGCTCAAAACAGATCGTAACGGGAGACTAACAGGAGCAAAAAATAGGACAGGCGAAAAAGGGCTTGCCGTGTAAAAACAGAGATTCGCAGGCGGACCGACAAAAGGGGACTGACAGGACAGAGTTTAAATACTGACAGGGAGCCAATCTGTCAACAAGCTGCAGCTGGTGCCACACGGGCGGGGCCAACTGGGCGTCATGGCAACCGTGACACAGATCCATAACGTTACTCACAAGTTTATTGAGATATAGAGGAAAGGCAGCGCCAGTGATCCGGTGCTCGCTGGACGCAGGAAGCAAGCCGCTCACGGGATCAGAGCGTCTTCCGAATGCGGAAGTGGATCTTCCCGCTTGTCCTATTTTTGCCCCCGTTTTTCCACCTGTACGTTTCTGATCTCCTCGTCTGTCTCCAGGTATGTTTTTTAATCCCGACCACATCTGCTCTCCCGTTCCGGCTCACAACCCGTTTCTGACCCCGACCACGTTTTTGCTCTCCTGTCCCGGCTATCAACTTGTTTTTCCGTCCCTGACACCACCATTGCCTGCTACGGGAGATCCGCTTCCGTATTCAGATCGCAATCCGATCGCGAGAGCGACTTGCTTCCCGCGTCCAGCGAGCAACCTTTCCTCTTTCTCTCAATAAAACTTGTGGTTAACGTTACGCAGTTGGGTCCTGATTCCGTTCTGGTCGTGACAGAAATGTTGCTACAAACAGAATCACCTTTAGACAGTATGTCACAAAAGTGAGCACACCCCTCACATTTCTCCATATATTTCTTTAAATTGTTTAAAAGTGCAACAATAAAGAAACATCACGTCCGTCTTAAGCTCTCATAGCAGACTAAGTTTATTTTTCCCATCAAAAAACTTAAAATATAGCCATCAATACCCAAACCCATGGCACCCTACACCTCGATATGTCCAGACAGAACACTGATTGTCATTTTCCCTCCAAAATACTATGTGACTCTACTCTTACTAGTTCTCAGGTATGAATAGGGAGCAGGTCTGTTCAACTGGAAGTACACTCCGTCATACTGGTCACTGAAACTCCCAAGTTGGCACACCATGGCAAGGAACTCTCCGGGGAGCTTAGAAAATAAACTGTGGCATGACAGAAGGATGCCCAAGGCTACAAGATGATTGTCAAAACCGTGAAGTTGAACTGCGGTATAGTGGACAAGGTCCTCCAGCGTTTTAAAAAATAAGAATGCACTCACAACAGATCTTGTGTTGGATGTCCAAAGAAGCTGAGTGAACATGCGCAGTTTCACATCCAAGTGCTATAAATCTAAGAAATACAGGGGCAGGAGTGCTGTCCGCACTGCTACAGAGATTAAAGATTTGGGGGACAGCCTGGAACTACTCAGACCATACACTTCATGTCGTGAACCAGAACAGGATCAGGACCCAAACGCGTGACGTTACTCACAAAAGCCTTTTATTTTACGGGAAATGAGGAGTCATGCACGTTAGGCAGCAATCTGGCGTGAAATGATAAGAAGCCAGAGGCTTACGAGATTGATACCAATTGCCCGAGCAGATATCGGACAGATGGGGTCGATACCGGACAGGACAGACAACTACAACAATGATAACGAAAGAGGATATCGAAAATAATCAGGACAAACAAGACAAGAATGAAAATTGGAGGTAATAATAAACAGTACACAAATAGACGGGAACGAAACTGGAAATCGATATTAAACAGGACAAAATAAACGGGCAAAATACCCTACAGGAAATACCAGCAGGAACAGGACCGAGTCAGAACCCACATTTTGTGGGACAGAAGTTCGTTGACGGACTGACAAAGGAAAAATGAGAGCACTGAGCTTAAAAAGACGGACAGGCAGAGCCAATTGGGCGCCATGGCAACCGTGACACTTCAGGAACTTTCACTTTAGGGTGATCTCACTTTTAGGGTTTTTTTTTGTTATTGATGGCAATAGTTTTAATTTTAAATAAATGGACACTGATTTAAAAGCTTTACACAGTGATTTTTCTCCAGTGTTGTTCTACTAAAAACCATCATGAAATCGCTGCAGACATTTTGGGGGTGTACTCACTTTGGTGACATATTGAACAATAAAGCAGGAATGTTAAAAGATGGAAAGAAAGAAGGAAATAAGAAATAGAGAGAAAAACGAGAGCAAAATTTCAAAATAAAAGTTTGACGAGTTAAAAAAAAGTTTTATTGGTTGCATATCCCTGTACCATATCATAAAACAGAGACTTGAGGTCTTTGCACTCAGCAGGTCCCTTCCCTTTACATATATAGATAGATAGATAGATGGGGATGGGAGAACAAAACGTGGTCTGTCAATCTATCTATCTATCTATCTATCTATCTATCTATCTATCTATCTATCTATCTATCTATCTATCTATCTATCTATCTATCTATCTACATACCTATCTGTCTATCTATCCGTCCATCCATCTATCTATCTATCTATCTATCTATCTATCTATCTATCTATCTATCTATCTATCTATCTATCTATCTATCTATCTATCTATCTATCTATCTATCTATCTATCTATCTATCTATCTATCTATCCGTCCATCCATCCATCCATCTACCTATCCATCTGTCTATTGATCCATCTATCTATCTATCTATCTATCTATCCATCCGTCTATTGATCCATCTATCTATCTATCTATCTATCTATCTATCTATCTATCTATCTATCTATCTATCTATCTATCTATCTATCTATCTATCTATCTATCTATCTATCTATCTATCTATCTATCTATCTATCTATCTATCTATCTATCCATCTATCTATTTATCTATCTATCTATCTATCTATCTATCTATCTACATATCTATCTATCCATCTACATATCTATCTGTCTATCTATCCGTCCATCCATCTATCTATCTATCTATCTATCTATCCGTCCATCCATCCATCCATCTACCTATCCATCTGTCTATTGATCTATCTATCTATCTATCTATCCATCCGTCTATTGATCTATCTATCTATCTATCTATCTATCTATCTATCTATCTATCTATCTATCTATCTATCTATCTATCTATCTATCTATCTATCTATCTATCTATCTATCTATCTATCTATCTATCTATCTATCTATCTATATATCTATCTATCTATCCGTCCATGCATCTATCTATCTATCTGTCCATCCATCCATCCATCTACCTATCCATCCGTCTATTGATCCATCTATCTATCTATCTATCTATCTATCTATCTATCTATCTATCTATCTATCTATCTATCTATCTATCTATCTATCTATCTATCTATCTATCTATCTATCTATCTATCTATCTATCTATCTATCTAGACATCTATCTAGACGTCTATCTAGACATCTATCTAGACTTCTAGACATCTATCCATCTATCTATCTATCTGTCTATCTATCTAGACATCTATCTAGACATCTATCTAGACTTTTATCTAGATCTATCTTCTGGTGCACATGAACCGCGAAAACTGAGGGATCTACTTTCTAATTTGCCGTTCTTTCAGAAGACCTTGGTGATGCAGACAGGAATCTAAGGCCTCACCTGGAAAGAAAGAAGGAAACAAGAAATAGGGAAAAGAACGAGAGCAAAATTTCAAAATAAAAGTTTGAAGCGTTAAAAAAAAGTTATAATGGGTGCATATACCCCGTACTATATCATAAAACAGAAACTTAAGGTCTTTGGACTCAGCAGGTCCTTTCCCTTTAAGTCTTTCCTTGGATTTTTTTTGAAGCAGGACATTTAATAATAGAGGTGTCAATCAACGGGATTAATTAGTTCAGTGCCAAAGCTTTTGGTCATTAGATCGCTCCCACCTGCTCTCAACACCCCTCACTGTGCGGACCCTCCCCCGTTTTTTCACAAGATGGCAGCCACGCCTCTTCCCTCATCAGACATATGACATGTTGCTATGGCTAGCTCGCTAACTGACAAATATTAATATAACGATAGCCCGACAAGGTTCTCTGTCATTTTCCTTACGGGTCTGAGCGTTCACACAAAGTCGGTGAGCAACGCTTGAAACAACAGTGAGCAACAGCAATCCCCAGTGTGGCAACTAAGTCATTATCCAACATGTCCAAAACTTGACATCACGTTACATTTTGCTGAGTTTCTGGCAAAGCAAAATTATTTTTCTCTTTTGAATGAATTGACTCATGTACGATTGCAAAGGTTGTACGGCCTACAAACGTCGTTTGTTTTTACAACAATTCTTTCATAAGATTTCCATTTCTTTTTTGTCCTGGTATCTTTTGTCGCACAATACTGAAATTTTTTGTGGAGTTTTTAGTCAGTTGCAAGATACAGAACTGTATTTCATCACATTTTTTGAGTGGAAGTAGAATGTTGGCAACAAGATTGACTTGTTATAATTGGAAATTATTTGAATGCAACACAAACTTTTTCTTCTTTTTCCCTGTTTTTTTCTTTTTTTTTTTTTAATTCCTTTAAAAAAATCTCATGAAGTTGATTTTTTCCTAGCTGTTACTTTTTTCTTTTTGTTCTCTATTTCCTTTTTTTTCCTTTGTTTCTTTCTTTTCTTTTTTTTCTGGCTTTTTATCTGAATTTTTCCTTCTCTTTTCTCTTCCTTTTTCATTTTGGTATTTTTTTCTTTTTTTTTTCTATTCCCCCCCTTCCTTTAAGTCATTTTTGCACAATTTTACATAATATTTGGTCATGTTGGGATAAAAGAAGCAAAAACAACCCAAAGAGCCGTTTAGGACTCGAAAGAGCCGGTTCCTTTTAGTGAGCCGAGCCGAAGAAGCCGGTTCTCGACAAACTCTACTGACTTTACTCAACTTCGTTTGACTTCGACATTGACTTCAAAATGCGGCATTTAGAACACAACGTCAGGGGAACCCGTGTATTTTGACCTTCATGCACTGTAACTTTGACTTAATTTGCTTCGTAATTAGCAATTTCGGGCCCTGATTTTTGTGAGCTGGCTAGATTTTCTTGTGCACGGAAAAGCTCTGGGTAGGCGCAATTGCACACACACGCAGCTTAGAGGGAACATGTTCACCCGCGTAGAGTCTGAAGATATCTTCTAATTCAGGCATGCTCAAAACCCGGCCGGGGGCCAGTTTTTACCATTAAAGCAGAAGACGACCAGAACATGAAACAGGACCCACTCGTGTAACGTACTCACAGTTTTTTCGGGGAAAAGAGATAGGAGCACACACTCGATCGGGAGATTGTTGGTGGCGGGGAGTAGGTTGCTCAGCCTGGGAAGTGGGACTTCTGTGGCTAGCGATGACAGTGTCGGGAACGGAAAAAGTCGAAATCAAACAGATCGTGGCGGGAGAAAAACAAGAGCAAAAAACACAGGAAAACAGAGATTCCCAGATGGACCGACAAAAAAACGACTGACAGGACAGCGATTAAATACTCACAGGGAGCCAATCCGTCAACAAACTTCAGCTGGTGCCCAGGGGAGGGGCCAATTCGACGCCATGATAACCGTGACAGAAGCTGGCACCACACTGCGGGGGGGGGTCAATTGGGCGCCATGGCAACCGAGGCAGATAATTTCAATTTTGACTTCTTGCGCCAAAAAATGTACCCCCGTGTGAAGCCCCACCCCGCTAGCATATATCACTCGTGCAAACGTCATTAAAATGACTTTGTATCTAATTCTTGTCATGTAAAAAAATAGAACTGTCACGACCGGGACGGAATCAGGACCCAAATGTGTAGCGTTAACCACAAGTTTATTGATAGAAAGAGGAAGGGCAGCGCCCGCAATCAAA
The DNA here is from genome assembly GCF_059441175.1 of Urocampus carinirostris. NCBI lineage: Eukaryota > Metazoa > Chordata > Actinopteri > Syngnathiformes > Syngnathidae > Urocampus > Urocampus carinirostris. Next base: position 66,436,040 of record NC_142350.1, on the reverse strand, counting down.
ACAAATGTACAGTTATATTATAAAAATACTACAGAAATACTACAAAAATCTTACTGCAGAAATACTGCAAAATACCACAAAAAACAACTAAAGTAGTAGTAGCACTCGGATTGTGATCCGAACACGGAAGTTGATCTTTCGTAGTGAATGATGGCAGTGTCAGGAACGGAAAAACTGGTCGGTAGCCGAGACTGGGAGAGCAAAGCGTTGTCGGGGTTGGAAACGATTTGTAAACCAGTATGGGAGAGTAGTTGTAGTCGGGATCAAAAAGAGGTCGTAAGCCGAGACGGGAGAGCAGACATGGTTGGGATCAAAACAGGTAGTAGCCGGAGACAAACAGGAGCAAAAACGGGACAGGCGGGAGTCAGGGTCGAAAAAGATGTTTGCAGACAGACTGACAACAGGGGATTGACAGGACTAGGTTTAAATAGGGACAGGGAGCCAATCAGAACCCGCAGCGGTTGGCGCCAAATGAGCGGGCACAGAATATCGATAATCATGACATCATTATGCATTTTTTTGGCTGGTGTCATTCATAATCCGAGAAATACAGTATTCAAAATCAAAGCGAGAAAACAGAAACGGGAAAATATCGAGCTAGCTAAAGTATCAAGCTACTGGTTGCCCACTTGTGCCATTATGCTAATACTTGAAAAAGCAAGTGTAACATCCCCGTTTTGTTCACAGTACCACACACATACACAAAGTCCTGCTCCCTGGCTAAAATCGTTGGCACCTCTTCCGCTGTGCCCCCTTTGCCAGCTTCCTGCCGTTGTGTGCCATCCCGGGAAGCGCCCCTCCCCCCTTCCCTCTGAGCCTTAATGGGGGCCATTGAGGGCCAAAAGAAAGCCCCCTTTGTGGGCACCCGTTTGCTCACACACAGTTTCAGAAGTTGGCGCCAAGAGCGGAGATCCAAAGAGCTGGGCGCCAAAGTGGCATCGACGAAGTCAAAGGGGACATGAGGGGGGCACCAGGGGGGCACCAGGGGGGCACAAGGGGCGGTGAAAGATGCCAGAAAAAGAGGACAGGGTTGTTGTAACTGAAGGATTTGATATCACACTTTTTGTTTAGATCATTTTTTATTATATTGGGATTTGAAGATGCAAAACCGATATTTGGGAATTTGACAGATATCAGTATCCTCATTGTTACTTATGGGTTATTAAGGCTCAGATACAGCAGAGTCTCACTCTCCCACTAGCTCCTCGGACGCTTTCCACCCCACAGCTTCTGATTGGACGGGCGACCAGGGGAGAAACCACTGAAAACGGGAACAAATAATGTTAGAGCATGTGTCCGTGGTCAAAAAGCGTGTTTGCGATTAGGAGATTGTGTAAAAAGTAGGCTTAATTTGTTTTTGGGAATCACATTCATGATATATTAGCTCATATCATATCAGTATCAGTATCTTCATTGTTACTTATGGGTTATCTGTTGTGAATTTCCCTGCGGGGATGAATAAAGTATCTATCTATCTATCTATCTATCTATCTATCTATCTATCTATCTATCTATCTATCTATCTATCTATCTATCTATCTATCTATCTATCTATCTATCTATCTATCTATCTATCTATCTATCTATCTATCTATCTATCTATCTATCTAGACATCTATCTAGACATCTATCTAGACATCTATCTAGACATCTATCTAGACATCTATCTATCTATCTATCTATCTATCTATCTATCTATCTAAGGCTCAGAAACAGCTGAGTCTCGCTATCCCTCTAGGTCCTCGGACGCTTTCCACCCCACAGCTCCTGATTGGACGGGCGACCAGGGGAGAAACCACTGAAACAGGAACAAATAAGGTTAGAGCATGTGTCCGCGGTCAAAAAGCGTGTTTGCGATCAGGAGATTGTGTAAAAAGTAGACTTAACTTGTTTTAAGGAATCGTATGCCTGATATATTAGCTATTATCATAACATCAGTTCTTCAATCAAGCCTGTGTAAATGAGATCAAGCAAGAGCATAAAAAGCTCGCTAAAGCGGAAGGCTCAGTGATTAGCTAATACCATAACATGAATTCATCAACCTCAGAGTTAGCGGGAAGGGCACTGGTTTGAAATGCATTTCCAAACTAGTAACTTGTGGTATTACTATGTTGTAACAATGTTACTATTGTGTTATTACCAGATCTTAAAAAACATAGCACAGATAGTGGAATAATTTTTTGAAAACAAAATATTTAAACCCGCTCCTGTCTGCCGCCTTTGGTCAGTCCGTCTGCAAACCTTAGTTTACACTAGGCAAGCCTTTTTTTAAAAAACAAAATGACCAGGAAAAAACAAATAGTGAAATAGATAAATAGAATTAAGAAAAATAACACGGGAAGGAGATATAATAACACAGATGGGTAGATCTGCTTTACAAATATTATTATAATAAGTATGCGTGGTAATTACCCAAGATAAAGGGACAGTGTTTGAAGATAATTGTCAAGAAAATATCTTGGTTTATGCCTTCTCCAACAGGCAATAATACCAATAAGAACAATAAGTGACGAAAAAGTATAAAAATATGAGTGAAAAGTGGAATAAAATGAAAAAAAGGTTTTAGAAACTTCAAAATATGTACAAAACGTAAAAATAAAGGGGCAGTGTTTGAAGTTAATCGAGGAGAAATATCTTAAATCTATTCTATAATAATGCTTCACTTAGCATTAGGGCAAAGTCGGGCGACCTACTGAAAATGGGTCCAGGGTCCACTTTTGGGTCTCCACCCACCAGTTGAGAAACTCTGGGCTAAAGCACAGAAATTGTCATTTTTAATGATTTTTTTTCTCCTTTTTTAATCGAAACTAGATCGTTTTTCAATGCCAATGAGGCAACTTAGACAAGGAGCGTGAAGAGTGAGAGATAAAAAAAAAAAGGATGTGAAGGAAATTAACGTCAAAAGCAGAAAAGACATCAACGGGGGCAAAAAAAGACAAAAAAAGCGGACGTGCCGGATTTTGCCCGGATTTATGGAGCCCGGGTTGTTGGTCTTCGGATCTTGCGCTTTGAAGGCGCAGGCGCTAAATCTGAGCTAACGGTTTTTGTTGTCAGGGCAATGGCCGCCGGGCACTCAATGGCAGCCGGGCACTCAATGGCAGCCGGGCACTCAATGGCAGCCGGGCGTTTTGTGTGCGTGTGTGTCGCTTTTGTCCTCATTCAAGTGAAAGAAACAAAAAATACCGGAAAAAAACACGCGTTTCCTGTTGCTGTGATGCCAACAAACCGCTTAGTTACTTTTGTTGCAATTGGAATTTTGGCGCTCAGGTGAAAAGTGAGTCGGGGGGTTTGAGAGGGAGGAAGGGGGTATGATTTGACCGCCGCACACTGAGCGAAACCGATTTTAGCAACATTACCGTGAAATTTACTTGACTAGAAATATACAGTAATAACATTAACATGGAACTATGTTTGGCAAAATTCATTGGAATTGGGCTGCTTGTCACGGACCAGGAACGGAAACGGGACCCAATTGCGTTTGTTTACTCAGCTTTATTTAGCAGGAGGGAAGGACTTGCACCCACGATCTGAAGATCGTCGGTCACCGGTAGCAGATAGCTGGGAAGTGGCACTTCCGTGTCGAGCGAAGGCAGTGTCGAGAGCGAGAAAAAAACAGGTCGATGGCCGGGACGGAGGAGCAAAAACAGGTCCAGAAAAGAGGTCGGCAACGGGATTCAGACGGAAAACAGGGCAGGATAGAGTCAGGAGTCCCAAAAGCTTGCCTAGCGTGTAGCGAAGGTTCGCAGACGATCCGACGAATGTTGACAGGAAGGCGGGGGTTTAAAAGGAGTACAACAGCCAATCAGAGTCCGCGAATGTTGGCGCCAACGGAGCAGTCTCTGGTGCCTTGCATCAGTAATCATGACACTGCTCACATTGGCCCAGGTAGTAGCAGTAGTAAAGGCTCATAATACTTTTTGGTGAAATTTGGTAAGATCAGTTATTTTTAAAGGCATCAGCTATATGCCTGTGTAGTTGAGTAGACACTAAAAATAAGGAGAGAAGACATCAATTAATTTTGAACTTGCAAGGAGAACAGGGCAAGACCCATACCTTTTCTAAAATCCCTTCTGTGAGTCTTTTCTTTTGGTAAAATGACCTGGGTTACAAAAGCAGATCCACCGTAAAGGGTGTGGATATCAAAGATCAGAAACATAATTGTCCAATAGTGGCATTGATGTAAAGCAGGGTTGTCAAACTCATTTTAACTCGGGGGCCACACGAAAGAACAAACATTCTGTCAGTGTCAGGACCAGAACGGAGACAGGACCCACTTACGTTCCGTTTCTCCAAGTTTTATTAGAAGAAAGGAAAGGGTTGCACCCACGATCCGGAGATCGCTAAACGCGGGAGTGGGACTTCCGTGGCGAGCGATGGCGGTGTCGGGAACGGAAAAAACGGGTCAGTAGCCGGGACAGGAGACCAAAAAAACGAGGTCAGTATCAAAAAACGGGTCGAAGCCGGGGAACAGACGGGGGCAAATACAAGTGGGAGTCAGGGTCGAAAAGAGCTTGCCTAGAGTAAACCGAGGTTTGCGGACGGACTGACAACAGGTGACAGATACACGTGGGTTTAAATAGTGACAGGGAGCCAATCAAATTCTGAGGCCGTTGGTGCTAAAGGAGCAGGCACAGGTGCATCACATCGGTAATCATGAGTCAGGTCACTGGAGTTTCCTTTAATCCACAAGGAGTGATGAAAAGCAAATGCAATTTGGTCCATTACCACAAACTGTTTTTTTTTTTTAAAGGTAATACCAAATATCGGCGCAACTGAAAACGTTTGACCTCTTGCAGGTGGTCCGAAATGTTCCCTGTATGGACTTTAATGAAATATATTTATCTTAATACTATTGATTGATTTAAGGTTCTGTTGATATTCGTCCATCCATTTTCCGCACCGCTTATCCTCACTAGAGGGGTGCTGGAGCCCATCCCAGCTGTCTTCAGGCAGTGGGCAGGGGACACCCTGAACTGGTCGCCAGCCAATTGCAGGCAGTTCTGTTGGTAAGGATTGTTTTATATCTAGTTTTATTTGTATTGTTGTTTAATGCAACATCTATTTTGGCCTGGTCATCCTGGAATTGGAAGATGTCATGTGCGGTCCCTTCTCAAGATTTCTTCACTTTCCTCATGTTGAGGTTTTTGGGTTTTTCCTTGCCCTCATGTAGGTTTTAGATCAGGGATGGTGTCATAATAGTCTGTGGCCTGTGCAGCCCTTTGAAACTTCTTGTGATAAATAGCTATACAAATTAGCATGACTTGACTTGAGGTTTTGAGTTTTTCCTTGCCCTAATGTTGGTTTTAGATCAGGGGACGGTGTCATAATAATCTGTGGCTTGCAACAATCTATGGTCTGTTCAGCTCTTTGAGACTCCTTGTGATTAAGGGCATTATATCTTAACATGACTTGACTTGAGGTTTTGAGTTTTTCCTTGCCTTCATGTAGGTTTTAGATCAGGGGACGGTGTCATAATAGTTTTTGGTTTGCAATAATCTATGGTCTGTGCAGCCCTTTGAGACTCCTTGAGATTAAGGGCATCACAACTTAACAGGACTTGACTTGAGGTTTTGAGTTTTTCCTTGCCCTAATGTTGGTTTTAGATCAGGGGACAGTGTCATAATAGTCTGTGGCTTGCAATAATCTATGGTCTGTGCAGCTCTTTGAGACACCTTGTGATAAATAGCTATACAAATAAACATGACTTGACTTGACTTGAGGTTTTGAGTTTTTCCTTGCCCTAATGTTGGTTTTAGATCAGGGGACGGTGTCACAATAATCTGTGGCTTGCAACAATCTATGGTCTGTTCAGCTCTTTGAGACTCCTTGTGATTAAGGGCATTATATCTTAACATGACTTGACTTGAGGTTTTGAGTTTTTCCTTGCCTTCATGTAGGTTTTAGATCAGGGGACGGTGTCATAATAGTTTTTGGTTTGCAATAATCTATGGTCTGTGCAGCCCTTTGAGACTCCTTGTGATTAAGGGCATCACAACTTAACAGGACTTGACTTGAGGTTTTGAGTTTTTCCTTGCCCTAATGTTGGTTTTAGATCAGGGGACAGTGTCATAATAGTCTGTGGCTTGCAATAATCTATGGTCTGTGCAGCTCTTTGAGACACCTTGTGATAAATAGCTATACAAATAAACATGAATTGACTTGACTTGAGGTTTTGAGTTTTTCCTTGCCCTAATGTTGGTTTTAGATCAGGGGACGGTGTCACAATAATCTGTGGCTTGCAACAATCTATGGTCTGTTCAGCTCTTTGAGACTCCTTGTGATTAAGGGCATTATATCTTAACATGACTTGACTTGAGGTTTTGAGTTTTTCCTTGCCTTCATGTAGGTTTTAGATCAGGGGATGGTGTCATAATAGTCTGTAGTTTGCAATAATCTGTCATCTGTGCAGCCCTTTGAGACTCCTTGTTATAAATAGCTATACAAATAAACGTGACTTGACTTAAGGTTTTTGAGTTTTTCCCTGCCCTAATGTTGGTTTTAGATCAGGGGACGGTGCCATAAGAGTGTGTGGCTTGCAATAATATGTGGTCTGTGCAGCCCTTTGAGACTCCTTGTGATAAATAGCTACACAAATAAACATGACTTGTCTTGACTAGAGGTTTTTGAGTTTTCCCTTGCCTTCCTATAGGTTTTAGATCAGGGGATGGTGTCATACTAGTCTGTACAGCCCTTTGTGACACCTTGTGATTAAGGGCTTCACAAATAAACATGACTTGACTCGACTGTCATGTATTATATTCGGACTAAATCGAAGGAACTCGAAATTCCCCGTAATTGTCGACAGCGCCTCAAGACAGCCCCCTACAGGTGAGCCTCCCCCCGACCTCCAACCCCGCCGAGCGGCACGCCGCCTCCTTTCTCCGCCGACCTCCCGCCACTAATGGCCGACCGCCACGGGCCCGGAAACGCTCCCCGGCGCCACCGTGGGAGAAAGAAAGTAGCGGCGTATTTGTCATCTGCTCGGCACGCCTGATTGACTTTCGCTCGGTGGCTTCCTAATTAATATTCGGGGGCCCGCCTCCTCCCGCCGCGCCATAAGACAAAAGAGGGTTTTTTTCCGTCTTTTTTTTGTGTGTCAGAGCGCCCCCTCTTTTTTAATTACGTTGAAAAGAGCCAACACAAACCTACAGTGTGCTAGCATAGCATGTGTGTGTAGCGCTCTCGCTCAAAAAAAAAACACATAAAAGAAGGCGCGCTCATTTGTAGCCTGCATGCAAATTGCCGAGGTTTCTCTGGCAGGGGCCCACAATGGACGGTTTGTACTGGGATGCCAAAAGGAAAGGTTAGGAGGGGTTGTGGGGAGAAGACCCGCACCCAATTCCCATCGCCACGTCACGTTACCCTCTTTCATCCTGTTGGGATACCAAATTTTTCGAATGAGTTATCAGACTCCATTAACCAAACACGACCTACGTTCACCCAACAATGTATGCGCACTCGTTTCTTGAGGGAAAAGATGAACAGGAAAGCTGAGATTTCCACACGGGGGCAGATTTTATTTCATTTACAATTTAACTCCATCGAAAACAGCTGAATTAGTGTCGTTGGAGTCTCTGGGAAGCCTTTTTCTCAAGTCCTTTAGCTTTCTCCTATTGGCCATCTTCTCCCCGCATAATGGTGTGCCGGCTCCTCCCATGGGCGGGCCAAGGAAGCCCAACGTAGCCCAAAGTACTCCTTTAAAAAAGGCCGAATTAGTGTCATTGGAGTCTCTGGGAAGCCTTTTTCTCAAGTCCTTTAGCTTTCTCCTATTGGCCATCTTCTCACCGCATAATGGTGTGCCGGCTCCTCCCATGGGCGGGCCAAGGAAGCCCAACGTAGCCCAAAGTACTCCTTTGAAAAGGGCCGAATTAGTGTTGTTGGAGTCTCTGGGAAGCCTTTTTCTCAAGTGATTTAGCTTTCTCCTAGTGGCCATCTTCTCCCTGCCTAATGGTGTGCTGGCTCCTCCCATGGGCATGCCAAGGAAGCCCAACGTAGCCCAAAGTACTCCATCGAAAAGGGCCGAATTAGTGTCGTTGGAGACTCTGGGAAGCCTTTTTCTCAAGTCATTTAGCATTCTCCTATTGGCCATCTTCTCCCCGCATAATGGTGTGCCGGCTCCTCCCATGGGCAGGCCAAGGAAGCCCAACGTAGCCCAAAGTACTCCATCCAAAAGGGCCGAATTAGTGTCGTTGGAGTCTCTGGGAAAGCTTTTCCTCAAGTCCCTTAGCTTTCTCCTATTGGCCATCTTCTCCCCGCATAATGGTGTGCCGGCTCCTCCCATGGGCGGGCCAAGGAAGCCCAACGTAGCCCAAAGTACTCCTTTAAAAAGGGCCGAATTAGTGTCATTGGAGTCTCTGGGAAGCCCTCTTCTGAAGTCCTTTAGCTTTCTCCTCTTGGCCCACATCTCCCCTCAAGCTGGCGTCTCGGCTCCTCCCATTGGCGTGCCAAGGAATCGTTTTGCGCCCACCATTCTCACAACACAGCGCCTTGTTCTCAAAACCACGCCTGGCGTCCTTCGTCTGGATGTGCTGATTATCTTATCAGCAGTATGTCCAGTTCCCGTAAACAATCTCTTCCATCATTTATCTGCCCTGAACTTTCACTGCTCATTGAATAAAGGCACAGTCAGTAAATAACTACAGCATTAAACTCAATAAATGTAACTTGTATTCAATCATACATAATCCTTTATAGTCAAATGTATAAAATCCTTCACTCTGCATCCGTCGCTCGCTTATTAATTTAGACCAGATTAGTCGGCCGTTAATTCCGTCCCCCTCTCGTTTTGCCATCTTTTCTTCGTTTCCGTCAGTCACCAATGAGGTAATGTCCCCTCCATCACCGTCATTTTCATGCTTACTAAGAGCTTAAGACTCTTTAAATTTATAAATGAGGTCGTCATTGCTTTGAATCACGTCGAGGTTGTTTACGAGGTGAGAAATCGGTCAAAAAGAAATAAAAACAACGACCTGCTCTCTCATGACTTTCAGATTTCATTTCCCCCCATATTCCTGCTCAGAGCCTTTGCTCTGAAAATACTGCTCTATTCGTGATCCCAAGAGCCAAGAAGAAATCCACAGGTTCGAGAACATTCTCCATTCAGGCCAGTGGAGGGGGTGGGTTAAGTTAAACAAGACTCTATAATGCCTGAAAAAATATCATCATGTTCGTTCGCTTTTGAGATCCTTCAAGATAAAAACCCAGAGAACAAACGGTAAACACCCCAAAACGATAGCAAACCACTGTGAGCAATTTGATCGGGAGAGCTGTAGAGGTGGGTGGCTCTCTGAACATAGCACTCCCTTCGCTCCCTCACTCTGTGCGGTTTGCACCCTAGGTGAATATGACGATAATCTTGTCTCTTAGTGAGTATTTTGTGACATTTTTAAAGAAGAGCTTTGCTTGCACCTTGTTTTGAAACAATATGGAACACAAACTTTGGCATTATGTGGTCAAATCATCATATGACACACAGTGAAATGAAATGTGCTGAAGAATTAGCTTTTGTCTGGAGAGCTGGTTTAGTAATTTTATTTAATTTTGTATTAAAATATCACCATTTCTTGTGGTGTGTCTTGGGCAAGTACAGCCTGGTGGCGCCCATCCCTCTCCAGGCCAACAAATGTTTCCAACTGGTCTGGAACCAGAGACCTTTCGTATACTACTATGAATAATATTGGTTGGTTGGTTGGTTGGTTGGTTGGTTGGTTGGATCCCCTTTACAACTAGCGTGCTAGGGGCACCATTTCCTGTGGTGTGTCTTGGGCAATACCACCTGGTGGCTCCCATCCCTCTTCAGGCCAACACACATTTCCACCTGGTCTGGAACCAGGGCCCTTTTATATACTACTATAAATAATACTGGTCGGTTGGTTTGTTGGATCCCCTTTATCACTAGCGTGGTAGGGGCACCATTTCCTGTTGTGTGTCTTGGGCAATGCCACCTGGTGGCGCCCGTCCCTCTCCAGGCCAACAAGTGTTTCCACCTCGTCTGGAACCAGGGACCTTTCGTATACTACTATAAATAATACTGGTCGGTTGTTTGGTTGGATCCCCTTTATCACTTGGTGGCAAGGGGCCGATTTTCTTTGGTGTGTCTTGGGCAATACCACCTGGTGGCTCCCATCCCTCTCTAGGCCTACACATGTTTCCACCTGTTCTGGAACCAGGGACGTTTCATATACTATTGTAAATAATACTGGTCGGATGGTTGGTTGGATCCCCTTTACCACTAGCGTGGTAGGGGCACCATTTCCTGTGGTGAGTCTTGGGCAATACCGCCTGGTGGTGCCCATCCCTCTCCAGGCCAACAAATGTTTCCACCTGGTCTGGAACCAAGGCCCATTTATATACTACTATAAATAATACTGGTCGGTTGGTTTGTTGGATCCCCTTTATCACTAGCGTGGTAGGGGCACCATTTCCTGTGGTGTGTCTTGGGCAATAGCGCCTGGTGGCTCCCATCCATCTTCAGGCCAACACACGTTTCCACCTGGTCTGGAACCAGGGACCTTTCGTATACTACTATAAAAAATATTGGTCGGTTGATTGGTTGAATCCCCTTTACCACTAGCGTAGTAGGGCCACCATTTCCTGTGGTGTGTCCTGGGAAATACCCCCTGGTGGCGCCCATCCCTCTCCAGCCCACCAAATGTTTCCACCTGGTCTGGAACCGGGGCCCTTTCATGTACTACTATAGATAATATTGGTCAGTTGGTTGGTTGGATCTCCTTTACCACTAGCGTGGTAGGGGCACCATTTCCTGTGGTGTATCTTGGGCAATACCACCTGGTGGCTCCCATCCCTCTCCAGGCCAACAAATGTTTCCACCTGGTCTGGAACCAAGGCCCATTTATATACTACAATAAATAATACTGGTCGGTTGGTTTGTTGGATCCCCTTTATCACTAGCGTGGTAGGGGCACCATTTCCTGTGGTGTGTCTTGGGCAATACCGCCTGGTGGCTCCCATCCCTCTTCAGGCCAATACACGTTTCCACTTGGTCTGGAACCAGGGACCTTTCGTATACTACTATAAAAAATATTGGTCGGTTGATTGGTTGAATCCCCTTTACCACTAGCGTAGTAGGGCCACCATTTCCTGTGGTGTGTCCTGGGAAATACCCCCTGGTGGCGCCCATCCCTCTCCAGGCCACCAAATGTTTCCACCTGGTCTGGAACCGGGGCCCTTTCATGTACTACTATAGATAATATTGGTCAGTTGGTTGGTTGGATCTTCTTTACCACTAGCGTGGTAGGGGCACCATTTCCTGTGGTGTATCTTGGGCAATACCACCTGGTGGCTCCCATCCCTCTCCAGGCCAACAAATGTTTCCACCTGGTCTGGAACCAAGGCCCATTTATATACTACAATAAATAATACTGGTCGGTTGGTTTGTTGGATCCCCTTTATCACTAGCGTGGTAGGGGCACCATTTCCTGTGGTGTGTCTTGGGCAATACCGCCTGGTGGCTCCCATCCCTCTTCAGGCCAATACACGTTTCCACTTGGTCTGGAACCAGGGACCTTTCGTATACTACTATAAAAAATATTGGTCGGTTGATTGGTTGAATCCCCTTTACCACTAGCGTAGTAGGGCCACCATTTCCTGTGGTGTGTCTTGGGCAATAGCGCCTGGTGGCGCCCATCTCTCTCCCGGCCAACATGTGTTTCCACCTGGTCTGGAACCAGGGACATTTGGTATACTACTATAAATAATATTGGTCGGTTGTTTGGTTGGATCCCTTTATCACTTGGTGGTAAGGGGCCGATTTCCTGTGGTGTGTCTTGGGCAATACCGCCTGGTCCACCCAGTCTCATTCATAATTGAAAAAAATGTATTGGTCTCCAGGATGAGCCCTTTAGCTAATTCTGCTAACGCAGCGCGGCCCCTGACTCCAAATACTCGCCCACCCCTGCCCTAGCTGCTCCCTTCCATGGACATTGCCCCCTCATCGAGGTCTCTCAATTAGGAAAGCAGGAAAACCCCCCGGACCCTCAAAGGCAGCCTCTCATCGGGATGCTGGAAGTCGGGTCTCAATGGCGTTTGCTTGTGGAGGTTAGTGGAGATGAGGCCAGTGAATGGATGCTTGATGGGTTTTGGGTTGGGGGCGGGCGGAGAGGTGGGTCAGTGTTCTTTGTCACGCCGGTGTCCGGCGTGCCCCCCGTAACCCCCGGGGTCTTTTCTAAGGGGTGTGTAATGGCGGCCTTTGTTGGTTTTTCCTGGTCTAATGGCTCCGCTGGGAGTCCTTGTTAGCATCCGGGTTGAACGCCAGGGGACATTGCGGGGTCTCCCGGATTAAAAGATGTCCTAAACGCGATCCGGACCCCCACTCCTCTCATTCACCCGTAACGACGGGGTCTTTTCCTCGGATCTGCTAATTGCAAAAGATATCCGTTTGTTCTCTCGGAGGGTCTTAAAAACAGGATTTGCGTGGTCATTCACACCTCCATGATATAATCACCTTGGTCTCAGAACTGACAATTAAACTGGTTTGTTACTGGTTTTTCCAACTTTTCTGCAAATTAGTTTTGGGCCAAAATCCGGGGTCGGCAATCTGGGGCTCAGGAGCCACATGTGGCCCTTTAGCGCTGCAGAGTGGCTCCCTTGTCAATCCATCCATCCATTATCTGCACCGCTTATCCTCAGTAGGGTTGCGGAGGTGCTGGAGTCCATCCCAGCTATCTCCGGGCAGTGTCTTGGGCAATACCTGAAGAGCCGTTTGGGACCCGAAAGAGTGAGCCGAGCTGAAGAAGCCAGCTCTCTAAAACCTCTACCGACTTTACTCAACTTGGTTCTACTTCGACCTTGACTTCAAAATACCGCATTTAGAACACAGCGTCAGGGGAACCCGTGTATTTTGACCTTCATGCACTGTAACTTTGACTTAATTTGCTTCTTCATTAGCAATTTCGAGCCCTGATTTTTGTGAGCTGGCTAGATTTTCTTGTGCGCTGAGAATGTGCGTGATTCGGGTCTGGCATGCCCCTATCCACCAGAGGGCGCCTAAACAGTTTAAAACTGAAACAGGTGTGTCCAAGCACGTGTCCTTAGTTAGCCTGACCCTTCATAGGGACATTTTCAAAGCACCAAGTGTTTTCCACCGTCACCATTTTCCAGTCCACTTTCCGAGGTTTGTCTTATTGTTTTTTGATCCAGACAGGTTCTTGTTTGTTTCTATGTTGATGATTTTGTTGTTAAATGCCATCTGCTTCCTGCGTTTGGGTCCACCTTAAAATCGCAACCGTTTATCTCGAAAATTTTCTTGATAAGAAGTATTTTAGAGAAACTTGGCAATGTTTATCTGTTGATTAACATACTTTTTTCCAATGAAAAACGAGGGTTCAGGCTTTCTTTTGATATATCTCGTCTCATCTCATCAGCTACACCGCTTATCCTGAGTAGGGTCGCGGGGGTGCTGGAGCCCATCCCAGCAATCATCGGGCAGTGGGCAGGGGACATCCTGAACTGGTTGCCAGCCAATCGCAGGGCACACGGGGACAGACAACTCATTCACACCTAGGGACAATTTGGACCTGAAATGCATGTTTTTTGGAATGTGGGAGGAAACCGGAGTGCCCGGAGGAAACCCACGCAAGCACGGGGAGAACATACAAACTCCGCACAGAAAGTCTGGAGCTGGATTCGAACCCACGCAGGAGGTTCCCAAGACATTACTGTGCCGCACATGCGCTAACCACTGCGCCGCCGTGCTCCCCTCTTTTGATATATAATATGTTTATATAGATACAGAACTACAGACGCTCCCCTACTTAGGACTATTCGACTAATTTTTTCGAGATGTCGAAAAATATCTGGAGATTGCTGTAAATTGGCATTTGGATTGTGTGCACCTTTTTCCGAGTACAGGACGGTACCGTAGTGCTTCTTTCCAACGCTACCAGAGTGTGGCGCTGTCACCCAGCATCTACTCCGAAGAAGAAATCCGTTTCCTCTTCCTAGTTTGTGTGTAAACACACTGCACTGCATCTCTAGCACGCTAAGAACTTTGACATTTTCATCGTTTAATATCTCGTGCATCCATTCAATACGGTTGGTGTAAAGTGTAAAGAAGAAGCGAGCCGTTTCCTTTGGAATGAAGGTGGAATAAGAAAGCTTAATGCGGTTGAGAAAACGGTTGATCGCTATTTTTCGGAGGACCTTTTGAAGCTTATCTTCCAAAAGTCAGTTAAATTTAACTTTATTCATCTTTATAGAGCATGTTATTTTAAGAAATGTTTATTTTTTAGTACAAAACAAAACACGTTACTTATGCACAGGGTTGGGTAGTGTTACTTTAACTTGATCACTTTCAATTACTTTTGGATTACTCCAATACCAAATATGCTGATAAAAGAAACTAAATATGAATAAAATGACTCAATTTTGTGCAGGCTTGGGGAGTAACGGAACACAAGGAACGGCAAAAATTATGTTTGGATTGATTTTCATTTTGTTTCTGTCGCATTTTATGTTCGTTTAGCCGGAGATCAAAGTGATCAAAGCCAGGAGAGAAAGCTTACCACGTGTTGTGAGTCATCATTTTATTCCTATTTAGTTTCTTTTGTCTTTTCTTAGCATATTTGGTATTGGAGTCATCCAAAAGTCACTGAAAGTAATCCAGTTAAAGTAACCCTACCCAACCCTGTTTATGCAAACCTTATACATACTCTACTTTTTGTGTAGGCCTTCAAAATGACTCATAGGGCAGAAATTGCCTTCCCATTTGAGAGAATTTTCCGGCATTGAGTTAAAACTATAATTCGGACATCTTTATAAACAGTGTCTCTCCGAAACTGGCAGCTAATTTGTCCAATATTCAAATTGATGAGTGGGAGGTCAGCCAGTCAGACAATTAGGATTCTGCTGAAGATTTTGGAGCATGAATGAGGTGTCGCCGCTTTTGTCGATTCGCCTTTCACGGGACTCGTCATTTTTTTCCACACCGTGAAGCACTTTGGAGCACATTGAAGGTAATTTGCCTTCAGTCAAGTGGTTGAAAAACTCTCCAGCTGAACAACTTCCTGCATTTAGTCAAGCGCCCCCCCCAATGCCCCCTCAATGCCCCCCTCCTCTGCCACTTCCCACCGCTCGCCTCAGCTTCCAAAGGGTTTCGCCGGCCTCAATGGCAACCTCCCAGTGTGCTGGCGCTCTGCTGACGAGTTGCCTTTGTTCCGGGAATGACCTGAAGAGGGCGCCGGAGAATGCAACGTGGAAAAGCGCAAAAGGGGGACGATGATAAAGAAACGTTTGCGCAGGATGTACAGTGTTGGTCAGGATCGCTTAAAGTACGTCATGGAGCCTTCCAGAGTCTAGTCCACAGGTGTCAAACAGGAGGCCCGCGGGCCACATCAGGCCCGCTAAGGGATTGTATCCGGCCCGCGAGACAACACTCAGAGAAGCACAAGAGAAAAACGAGCTGCAGGTTGACATATGTCAACTTGATGTTGCCGAAGCCAGGTTCCTCGAACAAAGACACTGTACTTGTATTTCTTTCTCTCTCTCTCTCTCTCTCTCTCTCTCTCTCTCTCTCTCTCTCTCTCTCTCTCTCTCTCTCTCTCTCTCTCTCTCTCTCTCTCTCTCTCTCTCTCTCTCTCTATCTATCTATCTCTCTCTCTCTTTCTCTTTCTCTTTCTCTTTCTCTTTCTCTTTCTCTTTCTCTTTCTCTTTCTCTTTCTTTCTCTCTCTCTCTCTCTTTCTCTCTCTCTCTCTTTCTCTCTCTCTCTCTCTCTCTCTCTCTCTCTTTCTCTTTCTTTCTCTCTCTCTCCCTTTCTTGCTCTTTCTCTGTTTCTCTTTATTTCTCTTTCTCTATTTCTGTTTCTTTCTCTTTCTCTATTTCTCTTTCTTTCTCTCTATTTCTCTTTCTTTCTCTCTATTTCTCTTTGGATTTCTTCTGTCTTTCTATTTCTCTTTGAATTTCTTTCTTTCCTCTTTTCTCTCCTTCTGTCTTTCTATTTCTCTTTGGATTTCTTTATTTCCTCTCTTCCCTCCTTCTGTCTTTCTATTTCTCTTTGGATTTCTTTCTTCCCCTCCCTTTCTTTTTTTTCTCTCTCACGACTTTTTATCTCACGCTCTCTCCCTCTCTCTCTTTCTTTGTCCTGCCCTCTCTCCTTTTCTTTCCCTCTTTCTCTTATTTCTTTATGTCTCTTTTTCTTTCTCTTTAATCTACTAGTCCAGCCCCCGACAGAAAGTTTGTTCTATTGTGTGGCCCCGAGTTAAAATGAGTTTGACACCCCTGGTCTGGTCTATGCAATATAAGTAAAAATGACTTCACCAGGGAGCGTCCAAAGTCCGGTAAAATGACTCCATTTTGTGCAGGCTTGGGGAGTAACGGCAAAAATGATGTTGGCAAGCTGTTTGGATTGATTTTCATTTTGTTTCTGTCGCGTTTGATGTTCGTTTTGCCGGAGATCAAAGAGATCAAAGCCAGGAGAGAAAGCTTACCACGTGTTGTGAGTCATCATTTCATTCATATTTAGTTTTTTTTGTCTTTTATTAGCATATTTGGTATTGGAGTAATCCAACAGTAATTGAAAGTAATCCAGTTAAAGTAACCCTACCCAACCCTGGTCGCCAACAAGCATTTTGGTGGATTTCAAGCATATATTTATATATATAATTTATATTTTTCCCTTTTTGATTATTTTTGGCCAGTGCGACTTATACTCGATTAGTCAACATTGTGGACAACAATTGATGATAAAAATAGAATTATATTTTTGCGGATTTTCAATGTGCATTCTGTTCTGCAGCAGACAACACACAGCAAATGCTATAATGGGAGTAGGTCGCCAACAGGGTTGGGTAAGGTTACTTTAACTGGATTACTTTCAATGACTTTTGGATGACTCCAATACCAAATATGCTAATAAAAGACAAAATAAACTAAATATGCATAAAATGACTCAATTTTGTGCAGGCTTGGGGAGTAACGAAACACACGGAACGGCAAGAATGATGTTGGCAAGCTGTTTGGATTTATTTTCATTTTGTTTCTGTCGCATTTGATGTTCGTTTTGCTGGAGATCAAAGAGGCGGGGCGGCAGTGGCTCAGGAGGTAGAGCGCTCGTCTTGGGATCAAGAGATCGCAGTTCGAATCCCGGCTCCTCCGTGTTACATATCGAAGTGTCCTTGGATAAGACACTGAACCCCTAAATACCCCCAATAAGCAGGTTAGCGCCTTACATGGCTGCACGGCCGCTATTGGGAAATGTGAAGCACACTGTAAAGCGCTTTGGGAAGTCATGACTTGAAAAGTGCTATATAAATGCAGATTTCATTTCATTTCATCAAAGCCAGGAGAGAAAGCTTACCACGTGTTGTGAGTCATCATTTGATTCATATTTAGTTTCTTTTGTCTTTTATTAGCTTATTTGGTATTGGAGTAATCCAAAAGTCATTGAAAGTAATCCAGTTAAAGTAACCCTACCCAACCCTGGTAATGCCTTGATCCCCATCATTTTTAATCCATTATCTCTGAGTCTTAGATTTTATAGCAGAAGTCTTCCATTTTTTTTTTTTTTGTCTCACTGTCAAATTGTCTGCACTTATTTTTCCCGAATCTTTAAAATTGAAAACTATGGCTGCAGAACCTTCCTCAGTATTTCTGTCTCCAAATCCTTCTCGCTCTCCCTCCACTTTTCACACATCACTGCTTGTGATTTAATGATATTTAAATGAGGAGGTATAAATCCTGGGGTGGCGCAGATACGACGAGGGCCCCATGTTACCCAAGGGCGTCCCCCCTCCTGGCCCCCCGAGTCTGGGACGGTGCAATAGTGTGAACCGCCCGCGAATTCTTTTCCCAGGATGCCGAGGACACGGAGGACAGGTGGTCAGGTGGTCCGGTGGACAGGTGTTCAGATATTGCCTGAATGGCGGCCCGCACTCCAACTCTATTGAGTCTGACTCGGCTCATTCAGATGCAGGAAGGAGCTATTATGCTAATTATCGGCACTTGGTTTTCCGTGACTTCTGGAGGACACTTGAATCTCTCGTTGGCTTCCATAGGAAATGTGACGGATGGATAATGGATCGATGGAGGTGAAATCAATGGATGGATCTCGTGAGGTATAAACACAAAGCGCCACCTGTGATTCCCGATGACGACCACGTTGCCGTTTTTTCCCACGTTCCCTGAATGGGACGTCAGGTGTCAGTTCCCTGCATGTGGCCCTTAGAAACAGGATGGCCCCTGTCCTTTGAATGGGCCCCGTCGATGATAAGAAAGGCTTAATGGGAACCCTCCAGGCCCCCTGTTGGGCATTAATAGAAGGTGTTAGCTTGTATTGAGAGGCTATATTTAATCTGCGTTTTTTTTGGCTTGTATGCAAATTGTGGGTATTTATTTCGTTTGCTTTAAAAATAGGATAAGAGATACAGTATCTCTTATTTGAAACCGGGACCTTTTGTCCCCTAGGTAAGAGTACTATCTTTTGAACCCAAAATAATTCTTATATGACCTCTGGCTAGTTCTACTTTAAATCAAAGGCACCCGTGCCATCAAAATCCATTATCCCTGATCGCACATTGCTGTAGGCAGGGATCATCAGGCCTTACTTTTGTCAGGATAGGGTCTTTTTTACCTTTCTGTCTACCAAAAGTGCTGTTCTGGCCTACCTAAAATGGAATGCATGGTTGTAGCCGCTATCCATTATCCCCGCTCAACTATTGGTGAGAGCAGGGGTTGATCGAGCAAACTTGTGTCATGCACAGATGCTCTTTTTTCTGTTATTCTTCAGCATGAAATCAAAGGCACCCGTGCCATCACAATCCATTATCCCTGATCGCACATCGCTGCGAGCAGGGATCATCAGGGCTTACTTTTGTCAGGGTAGGCTCTTTTTATCATTCTGTCCTCTAAAACTGCTGTTCTGGCCTACCTAAAATGAAATGGATAGTTGTGGTTGCTATCCATTACCCCCGCTCAACTATTGGTGAGAGCAGGGGTCGATCGAGCAAACTTGTGTCATGTAAAGATGCTCTTTTTTCTGTTATTCTTCAGCATGAAATCAAAGGCACCCGTGCCATCACAATCCATTATCCCTGATCGCACATTGCTGCAAGCAGGGATCATCAGAGCTTACTTTTTTCAGGGTCTGCAGCTCTTTCTTGCCATTCTGTCCACTAAAAGTGCTGTTCTGGCCTACCTAAAATTAAATGGATAGTTGTGGCTGCTATCCATTATCCCCGCTCAACTATTGGTGAAAGCAGGGGTAGACCGAGCAAATTTGTGTCATGCACAAATGCTCTTTTTTCTGTTATTTCAGCATAAAATCAAAGGCACCCGTGCCATCACAATCCATTATCCCTGATCGCACATTGCTGCAAGCAGGGATCATCAGAGCTTACTTTTGTCAGGGTCTGCGGCTCTTTTTTGCCAATCCGTCCACTAAAAGTGCTGTTTTGGCCTGCCTAAAATGGAAAGCATGCTATCCATTATCCCCGCTCAACTATTGGTGAGAGCAGGGGTAGCATAGACAAAAAAAAATAATAATTATTATAATAATAATAATAATAATAATAATTTCCTTGTATTGTCATTCTGTGTAACAATGTACACAGAACGAAATGTCGATCGCACCTGACCCGTTGTAGCGAGCCGATGCAGCCGCAGCCAACAGAGGGCGCCGCCGACCACTTTTTAAGTCTTAGGAATGACTCGGCCGGGGCGCGAACCACCGACCTCCCAGTCTCATATGCCCTCTGGCTAGTTCTACTTTAAGACGATATCAGGTATATAAATGCAGACATCTGCTTCTTGCGTTTGGGTCCACCATAAAAAGTTTTCTTGCAAACGAGTATTTTCCAAAAACACGCCTCATCGGGTTGCCTTAATGAGCAGGGAATTGCTGCCCACCAATGACAATAAGGCAGTCTGCTGGGCCCTGCTTATAGAAATATGAGATCAAGGTAATGGATCACGGTTGCTTAGTGCACTTCGATACACTGAGGACATAAAGACACGCGATTTCAATTTGTTTATGCTGCAGAATTGACCATCAAGCTGACTTTAACTTCTTCTTAGACAGAAATTACGACAGGCCCAAAAAAATGTGCCTCGCCGACAATGTTCCCTCTAAACTGCTCGCACATTCTCAGCGCACAAGAAAATCTAGCCAGCGCACAAAAATCAGGGCTCGAAATTGCTAATGAGAAGCGAATTAAGTCAAAGTTACAGTGCATGAAGGTCAAAATACACGGGTTCCCCTGACGTTGTCTTCTAAATGTGGTATTTGGAAGTCAAGGTCGAAGTAGAACGAAGTTGAGTAAAGTCAGTAGAGTTTTTCGAGAACCGGCTTCTTCGGCTCGGCTCACTAAAGAGAACCGGCTCTTTCGGGTCCCAAACGGCTCTTCAGGTTGTTTTTGCTTCTTTAATCCCTACACAACCAAATATTATGTAAAATTGTACACAAAATGACTTAGAGGAAGGGGGGGAAATGGAACAAAAAATAAAAAAATACCAAAATGAAAAAGTAGTGAAGAGCTGAGAAAAAAGATAAATGAAATAAAGGAAGAGAAAAAAGAAGGAAAAAATCTGAAAAAAAGCCAGAAAAAAATAAATGAAAGAAACATACACTTCTATTTCAAAAACGACACATTTTGATAGGGAAGAGGGTCAGGAGCTGTAGCACCACATTATGTCTGTCTGTGCACGCCCAAAATCCAATCTTCGGAGTACAGCTTCCAGGACTCCCATGAAAACTTCTTCCAGGTATCACGACGAAAAAGGATTTTTGGGTTCATCATGATCACCGATCCGCAGGGATACTTTAACTTGATTACTTTCAATGACTTTTGGATGACTCCAATACCAAATATGCTCATAAAAGACAAAAGAAACTAAATGTGGATAAAATGATGACTCACAACACGTGGTAAGCTTTCTCTCCTGGCTTTGATCTCTTTGATCTCCGGCAAAACGAACATCAAATGCGACAGAAACAAAATGAAAATCAATCCAAACATCATTTTTGCCGTTCCATGTGTTCTGTTAGTCCCCTAGCCTGCACAAAATTTAATCATTTTATTCTTATTTAGTTTCTTTTGTCTTTCATTAGCATATTTGGTATTGTAGTCATCCAAAAGTCATTGAAAGTAATCCAATTAAAGTAACCCTACCCATCCCTGCTCACCATAAAAAGGTTTCAGGTTACAAAGTACCTGAACGGGAAACTATTGCCTCACGTTACAAAGGCGTTTCAGGATACAAAGTGATTCCCTTGGTCTGGGAATCTCCCCCCAACTTAAATCGTCTTCCCCATGACCAGGGTTGGGTAGGCTTACTTTAACTGGATTACTTTCAACTACTTTTGGATGACTCCAATAGCAAATATGCTAATAAAAGACAAAAGAAACTAAATAGGAATCAAATGATGACTCACAACATGTGGTAAGCTTTCTCTCCTGGCTTTGATCTCTTCGATATCCGGCAAAACGAACATCAAATGCGACAGGAAAAAAATGAAAATAAATCCAAACATCATTTTTGCCGTTCCATGTGTTCCGTTCCTCCCCAAGCCTGCACAAAATTTAGTCATTTTATTCATATTTCGTTCCTTTTGTCTTTAATTAGCATATTTGGTATTGGAGTCATCCAAAAGTCATTGAAAGTAATCCAGTTAAAGTAACCCTACCCAACCCTGCCGATCCGGTCCCATCATCGCTACCCGACCCCAAAGCCCGCACCCCCCCTGAGGCAACACCGACTATCTATAACGAGGACGCCCGCTTTCTCTGCCGCGTTTGATCCCCCAAAATGAAAGTGTGTTAATTAAACAGCGAGAGAGAAAGCCCATCTGGGATGCTCGCATTAACCCTCTCCACACTCATTAAGTCTTTAAGACTGAAAGGATTCTATAGCATGAACACTTGAATGCATTGCCTCCCAACCAATGTTCCCTGTCATTTTCCACGGATCTGAGCGTTCACACAAAGTCGGTGAGCAACGCTTGAAACAACAGTGAGCAACGGCAATCCCAAGTGTGGCAACTAAGTCATTATCAAACATGTCCAAAACTTGACATCAAGTTACATTTTGCTGAGTTTGACTTGATACAATCGGAAATTATTTGAATGCAACACAAACTTTTTCTTCTTTTTTCCTGTTTTTTTTCCATTTTTTTTAATTCCTTTAAAAAAATCTCATTGTGTTTATTTTTTCCGAGCGGTTACTTTTTTCTTTTTGTTCTCTATTTACTTTTTTTCCTTTGTTTCTGTCTTTTCTTTTTTTCTGGCTTTTTTCTGATTTTTTCTTCTTTTTTCTCTTCCTTTTGTTTCTTTTATCTCAGCTTTTCACTACTTTTTCATTTTGGTATTTTTTTTTCTTTTTTGTTCTATTTCCCCCCCTCCCTTTATGTCATTTTGTGCACAATTTTACATAATATTTGGTGGTGTAGGGATTAAAGAAGCAAAAACAACCTGAAAAGCCGCTTGGGACCCGAAAGAGCCAGTGCTCTTTCGTGAGCCGAGCCGAAGAAGCCGGTTCTCGAAAACTCTACCGACTTTACTCAACTTCGTTCTACTTCGACATTGACTTCAAAATACCGCATTTAGAAAACAGAGTCAGGGGAACCCGTGTATTTTTACCTTTATGCACTGTAGCTTTGACTTTATTCGCTTCTCAATTAGCAAATTCGAGCCCTGATTTTTGTGAGCTGGCTAGATTTTCTTGTGCGCGGAAAAGCACGCGCAGCTTAGAGGGAACATTCCTCCCAACTAACAGGTAGCATTACATAAATGGCGCTTAATTGTATGCTAGCCTTTTAAAGGGAAACACTAGCATCAAAACGGTTTATTGGGACCGTATTAAAACATATTTGTGTCTCAAAACACACACCCTACAAATCCAGCAGTAATATTAAGAAGCTTTGAAAAATGGGCCAATCGAAATTAGATAGACAAAGGAAATTATGTCGACCCCCCCACCCTGTAAGATACAAATATCGATACGACAAAATGTCATCCTAAAAGAACTTGACTGCTCTTATGAATTGTCATTCATCAGTAGGCTTATTTATGCAGCTCACTAAGTTGATGAATTGGTATATTTAGTCAAAAAGGTCCACCGGGGATAATGGATCGTGTTGGCACAGTTGCAGATTGTTTTAGGCTGAAATAACAGAGAAAAGAAGCACCTGTGTATGACACAGATTTGCTCGGTCTACCCCTGCTTTCACCAAAAGTCGAGCGGAGATAATAGATAGCAGCCACAACCATGCATTTTATTTTAGGCAGTACAGAACAGCACTTTCAGTGGACAGAATGGCAAAAAAGAGCCTAGCCTGGGAAAAGTAAGCTCTGATGATCCCTGCTTGCAGTAATGTGCGATCAGGGATAATGGATCGTGATGGCATGGTGCATTTGATTTTATGCTGAAATAACAGAAAAATACGAGCATCTGTGCATGACACAAATTTGCTTGGTCTACCCCTGCTCTCAGCAATAGTCGAGCGGGGATAAGGGTTAGCAGCTACAACCATGCATTTCATTTTAGGCAGGCCAGAACAGCACTTTTGGTGAACAGAATGGCAAAAAAAGCAGCCAACCCTGACAAAAGTGCGCTTTGTTATCCCTGCTCGCAGCAATGTGCAATCAGGGATAATGGATTGTAATGGCTCTGGTGCATTTTATTTTAGGTTGAAATAACAGAAAAAAAGAGCATCTGTGCATGACACAAATTTGCTTGGTCTCCCCCTGCTCTCACCAATAGTCGAGTGGGGATAATGGATAGTGGCCATCTCATTTTAGGTAGGCCAGAACAGCAGTTTTAGTGGACGGAATGGCAAAAAAGAGCCACCAACCCTGACAAAAGTGTGCTTTGGTGATCACTGCTCGCAGCAATGTGCGATCAGGGATAATGGATCGTGATGGCACAGGTGCATTTGAGTTTATGCTGAAATAACAAAAAAAATAGCACCTGTGCATGACACAAGTTTGCCTGGTCTACCCCTGCTCTCACCAATAGCCGAGCGGGGATAATGGATAGCGGCTACATCCATGCATTTCATTTTAGGCAGGCCAGAACAGAACGTTTAGTGGACAGAATGGCAAAAAAGAGACGCCAACCCTGACAAAAGTGCACTTTGGTAATCCCCGCTTGCAGCAATGATTGATCAGGGATAATGGATCGTGATGGCTCAGGTGCATTTGATTTTATGCTAAAATAACAGAAAAAAGAGCATCTGTGCTTGACACAAATTTCCTCAGTCTACCCCTGCTCTCACCAATAGTTGAGCGGGGATAATGGATAGCAGCCACAACCATGCATTTCATTTTAGGCAGGCCAGAACCGCACTTTTGGTGGACAGAATGCAAAAAGCCGCAGACCCTGACAAAAGTAAGCTCTGATGATCCCCGTTGCAGTAATGTGCGATCAAGGATAATGGATCGTGATGGCACAGGTGCCTTTGATTTTAAGCTGAAATAGAAAAAATGAGCATCCGTGCATGACACAAATTTGCCTGGTCTACCCCTGCTCTCACCGATACTCGAGCGGGGATAATGGATAGCAACCACAACCATGCATTTCGTTTTAGGCAGGCCAGAACAGCACTTTTAGTGGACAGAATGGCAAAAAAAAGTAATTTGTGATCAGGGGTAATGGATGACGGCCGCACAAGTGCAGTTCACTTTGTAGTAGACAAGCCTGAGGAAAAAAAATGAGCTGTGCCACCCCCGCTAGCACCAATATGCAATCGGGGGTAATGGAATTCAGCCACCATAGTGCAGTTCTTTTCCTGGTGGACAAAGGAGGAAAACACTACCACTCCACGTGAAAAAGGGTTTATTAGAACCTAAACTAATACGTATTTGTGTCTTAAAAACACACTACAGTACAAATAAAGTAGTAATAATCAGAAACTTTATAGAAAATAGAAAAACTAAGAAAAATAATGCCACCCCCCACCCTTTAAAATACAAATATCAGTATTTAAAAACTTGACTGCTCTTTGGTTTGGAAATTCATCAGTAGGCTTATTTTAGTAGCCCACAATCGATTGTCGAGTAGTCGATTGATCGCCATCCTTAGTCACGGTGATGGCGCCCCCTAGAGGGCTTTTTTCAGATGACCACGTGTGTGTGTCCAAATGCGTGAGTGTGCTTGTAAATGCGTGAATGTCCACGCGTGTATTCACGCGTGTTCGTGTAACAATTTAAAGACTATTAGTCGTTGAGTTTCTCGGACTCTGCAGATACAACGGTGGTCAGTTGGTCTCCGTGACCCTCCACGGACCCAGGAACCTGGAACGGAATGAAATAGGACATTTAATAAAATACAACACGTAAAAAACGCCATTTTTTAAAATAAAAATACTGTAAATCTCTAATGAATTGTTTGTTTATTTAATGCCGGATAATAACGAAAACATGTCATGCTTTTTAAAATACGTTCTATAATTAAAATAAAGATTACAATACAAAATGTGACGTGGATTTTAAAATAATCACCATAAAGACATTTAAGCAT
This sequence comes from Urocampus carinirostris, assembly GCF_059441175.1. Lineage (NCBI taxonomy): Eukaryota > Metazoa > Chordata > Actinopteri > Syngnathiformes > Syngnathidae > Urocampus > Urocampus carinirostris. Next base: position 66,410,572 of record NC_142350.1, on the reverse strand, counting down.
TTAAGACATTTAAGATAAAAACAACAAAACCTAGTTCAATTACACAACGTTTAATAATGTCACAGGATGCATTGTGGGTAAGTAAAATGACGTCATCTAATCTTCCTGTAAATCAAACGAATATGCTGTAGTGACGCCACCTGCTGGCCAATTGATGACACTGCTGATAGTATATTAGGTCTTTCTTTTAAGCACTTCATTTGGTATTTAGTTTTCAAGTATTATTGTAGTTTTTTTTAGAGTTTTTTTTAGTATTTTTGAAGTTAAACGTTTATTGGAAGTCCTGTAGTTTTTGTAGTGTTACTGTCGTTTAATTTTTGTAGTATTTCTGAAGTGATTTTTATGTCGTATTTCCATAGGAGTATTTTTTAGTATTTCTCTGGTAATTCTGTTGTATTTCCAAAGTATATTTTTTTGTTGTATATATGTAGTATTTTGTAGTATTTTTGTATTATTACAGTAGTTTTATCATTATAGTATTTTTGTAGTATAACTGTAGTATTATTTTTATAGTATTTTTTGTGGTACTTTTGTTTCAAAAGTACATATATTTCGTTGTACATCTAGTACTTTTGTAGTATTTTTTTGTATTATTACGGTAGTTTTATCATTATAGTATTTTTGTAGTATAACTGTAGCATTATTTTATAGTATTTCTGTGGTACTTTTGTTGTTTTTTCGAGAGTACATATATTTTGTGGTATATCTAGTATTTTCGTAGTAGTTTTTGTATTATTACGGTAGTTTTATCATTATATTATTTTTGTAGTATAACTGTAGTATTATTTTTATAGTATTTCTGTGGTACTTTTGTTGTATTTTGAGAGTACATGTATTTTGTTGTACATCTAGTATTTTCGTAGTATTTTTTGTATTATTACAGTAGTTTTATCATTATAGTATTTTTGTAGTATAACTGTAGCATTATTTTATAGTATTTCTGTGGTACTTTTGTTGTTTTTCGAGAGTGCATAAATTTTGTTTTATATCTAGTATTTTCGTAGTAATTTTGTATTATTACGGTGGTTTTATCATTATAGTATTTTTGTAGTATAACTGTAGTATTATTTTTATAGTATTTCTGTGGTACTTTTGTTGTATTTTGAGAGTACATGTATTTTGTTGTAGATCTAGTATTTTTGTGGTATTTTTTGTGTTATTACAGTAGTTTTATCATTATAGTATTTTTGTGGTATTTCTTGTGTTATTACAGTAGTTTTATCATTATAGTATTTTTGTAGTATAACTGTAGTATTATTTTTATAGTATTTTCGTACTATCGCTGTTGTATTTTGTAATACTTCCATATCAGAATGTTTGTTGTATATCTGTAGTATTTTTGTAGTACGGTGTTACTGTAGTTTTATTTTTGTAGTATTTTTGTGATTTTTCCAAAGGATCATTTTTGTAGTATCGTTATAAGTGTAATTTAAAGTATTTGTGTCGTAAGCCTCTTGTAGTAGTATTTTTGGAGTAATACCTTTCGAGTAGTTTTTTTTATCTTATAGTATTATGTTTTTGTATATTTTGGGTATTTAAGTAGAAGTAAAATAGATGTTTTTTCAAAGCAGTATTTTAGTAGTATTTTTGTAGTATTTCCACAGTACTATTTTTTTAGTATTTCTGTAGAACTCTTGTTGTACTTCGTAGATTTTTTGTTGTATGTATTGGTATTTCTTTTGCATTTTTGTAGTATTACTGTAGTTGTCTTGGTGTAGTATTTTTGTAGTAAATAACTATGTAGTAGTATTTGTAATCTAGCATTAGTGTAGTAGTTTTTTTGGTAGTAATTCTATACTCATTTTTCTATTTTCAGAATGAAACTAAAATGATATATGAGGTCCCAGTTTTCAAGGACTATATTAGATATTTAGTTTTGTAGTTATTGTGTAGAATTTTTGTTGTATTTCTGAAGAAGTATTTTGGAGTGGACACTCAAAGTGACAATGTTGGCGCTAATATAGTTAACTACTCTTGGGGGCCCTCTAGTGGTTGCAGCAGTCATAAGCAGCCGCTTTGCCTCTCTAAGTCTTTGATTTCATGTACCGTTATTTCCGCACTATAAGGCGCACCTAAAAGCCTTTATTTTTTTCAAAAGCTGACCATGCGCCTTTTAATACAGTGCGCCTTATTTATGGATCAATATTAAATCGCAAAGTTTTCCAACTGACTTGCAGCCGCCGACTAGATTTTCCCCTGAACGCCAAGTAGTACGCGGTGTATGCTGGGATTTATTTACCGGCGTTTCATTGGCTAACCAATGTGTCAATCATCATTTGAATCGATCACTATTGGCTAAAGTTATTCGGAGGTCAAGGGGCGGATCCTTTTTATCATTTACAGGCTGCCATTGGCTTGAACGGCAAAACAAAGCCTGCAATTGGCCGAAAAAGATGAATGCGTATAGCACGTGGCTGACGGCATAGAGAAAGCATTTTTTTCTATTCTGTATTTGTAAATATTTTATTCTCCTGAATTTACTACCCTCACGGATATAAGAGGACATTGGCTGCACATTATTATGAAAACAACGACTTCGGTGAGCTACTCCGGGTTTTATATTGTCCCTGTATCGTGTTTCAGACTGAACTCGATGTTTTTGTGATAAGCGGTGCAGATAATGGATGGAATGGAGTGTCTATTTTTAAATTCAACTCAATTCCAAGTGTTTATTGTCATATGCAAGGTAAAGTTGCGAGCGAAAAAGAAAACAGAAACTAAGGAATGGTTGGCATTTCTTGAATCCCAAGACTTTAACCTTCCGAATGATGGAACGATGCATTTGAGTGACATCGTACGGACACCGCATCCGCACGTGTTCTCGACACGTATTTGCGTCTTTGCAAGCTTTGGGAATGTTAAGGGGGTAAGAAGTTGGACTGAACTATCTGACTGTTTTGTCCACGTTCCCATTGTAGTGCCTTATAATCCGGTGCGTCTTATGTATGTCAAAAATAGGACCAAAAGCTATTTTTCCAGGGTGCGCCCTATAACCCGGTGCGCCTTATAGTGCAGAAAATACGATAATCCTGGAGTGCCACGTCTAATCTCGTTTAAACAAAGTACACTACAGGGAGTGCAGAATTATTAGGCAAATGAGTATTTTGACCACATCATCCTCTTTATGCATGTTGTCTTACTCCAAGCTGTATAGGCTCGAAAGCCTACTACCAATTAAGCATATCAGGTGATGTGCATCTCTGTAATGAGAAGGGGTGTGGTCTAATGACATCAACACCCTATATCAGGTGTGCATAATTATTAGGCAACTTCCTTTCCTTTGGCAAAATGGGTCAGAAGAGGGACTTGACAGGCTCTGAAAAGTCAAAAATAGTGAGATATCTTGCAGAGGGATGCAGCACTCTTAAAATTGCCAAGCTTCTGAAGCGTGATCATCGAACAATCAAGCGTTACATTCAAAATAGTCAACAGGGTCGCAAGAACTGAGAAAAGTCAAGCGTACAGCTGCCAAGATGCCACTTGCCACCAGTTTTGCCATATTTCAGAGCTGCAACATCATTGGAGTGCCCAAAAGCACAAGGTGTGCAATACTCAGAGACATGGCCAAGGTAAGAAAGGCTGAAAAACGACCAACACTGAACAAGACACACAAGCTGAAACGTCAAGACTGGGCCAAGAAAAATCTCAAGACGGATTTTTCTAAGGTTTTATGGACTGATGAAATGAGAGTGAGTCTTGATGGGCCAGATGGATGGGCCCGTGGCTGGATCGGTAAAGGGCAGAGAGCTCCAGTCCGCCTCAGACGCCAGCAAGGTGGAGGTGGGGTACTGGTATGGGCTGGTATCATCAAAGATGAGCTTGTGGGGCTTTTTCGGGTTGAGGATGGACTCAAGCTCAACTCCCAGTCCTACTGCCAGTTTCTGGAAGACACCTTCTTCAAGCAGTGGTAAAGGAAGAAGTCCGCATCCTTCAAGAAAAACATGATTTTCATGCAGGACAACGCTCCATCACACGCATCCAAGTACTCCACAGCGTGGCTGGCAAGAAAGGGTCTAAAAGAAGAAAAACTAGTGACATGACCTCCTTGTTCACCTGATCTGAACCCCATAGAGAACCTGTGGTCCCTCATCAAATGTGAGATTTACAAGGAGGGAAAACAGTACACCTCTCTGAACAGTGTCTGGGACGCTGTGGTTGCTGCTGCATGCAATGTTGATCGTGAACAGATCAAAGCACTGACAGAATCCATGGATGGCAGGCTTTTGAGTGTCCTTGCAAAGAAAGGTGGCTATATTGGTCACTGATTTGTTTTTGTTTTGTTTTTGAATGTCAGAAATGTATATTTGTGAATGTTGAGCTGTTATATTGGTTTCCCTGATGAAAATAAATAATTGAAATGGGTATACATTTGTTTTTTGTTAAGTTGCCTAATAATTATGCACAGTAATAGTCACCTGCACACACAGATATCCTCCTAAAATAGCTAAAACTAAAAAAGCCCCACTCCAACTTCCAAAATATTCAGCTTTGATATTAATGAGACTTTTGGGTTCATTAAGAACATGGTTGTTGTTCAATAATAAAATTAATCCTCAAAAATACAACTTGCCTAATAATTCTGCACTCCCTGTACGTTTGTGATCAATGGCGATTCCTGGTATTCCATGCTATTTTCTCATAAAACTTAATCAAGGCATTCGTAGTTTTTATTATAATATATTTATAGATACATTTTGGATGTATTTGATTTTTCTCAAAGAATAAAATCAAACTTTTTCAAAATGTCCACTCACCTCCCAGAAAACACTGTCTTCGTAGCAAAGGGTGTCGGGCGGAGCCCCGAAAACGGGCAATTTCATGATGAAACCTGGAAAAAGGGATGATTGTTATTATGACTAGAATTAGTCTTAGTCGCGGTGGTCATTAGAGTGGTAACACGGAGACTTGTTCAATTGATCGAATTTGTTTCTGGTACTGTGAATTTAATTTGTTATGGTTAGGTCACAAACCTTTTGGAAATTCGTATTGAGATTCTATCTATCTAGACATCTATCTATCAATCTATCTAGACATCTATCTAGAGATCTATCTAGAGATCTATTTAGACATCTATCTAGACATCTATCCATCTATCTATCTATATGGACATCTATCTATCTATCTATCTATCTATCTAGACATCTATCTAGACATCTACCTATCTAGACATCTATCTAGACATCTACCTATCTAGACATCTATCTAGACATCTATCTATCTAGACATCTATCTAGACATCTATCTATCTATCTAGACATCTATCTATCTATCTATCTATCTATCTAGACATCTATCTAGACATCTATCTAGACATCTACCTATCTAGACATCTATCTAGACATCCATCTATCTAGACATCTATCTATCTAGACATCTATCTAAACATCTATCTATCTAGACATCTATCTATCTATCTAGACATCTAGACATCTATCTAGACATCTATCTATCTATCTATCTATCTATCTATCTAGACATCTATCTAGACATCTATCTATCTAGACATCTATCTATCTATCTAGACATCTAGACATCTATCTATCTATCTATCTAGACATCTAGACATCTATCTATCTATCTATCTATCTATCTATCTATCTATCTATCTATCTATCTATCTATCTATCTATCTATCTATCTAGACATCTATCTAGACATCTATCTAGACATCTATCTAGACATCTATCTATCTAGACATCTATCTATCTAGACATCTAGACATCAATCCATCTATCTAGACATCTAGACATCTAGACATCCATCTATCTATCTAGACATCTATCTATCTATCTATCTATCTATCTATCTATCTATCTATCTATCTATCTATCTATCTATCTATCTATCTATCTATCTATCTATCTATCTATCTATCTATCTATCTATCTATCTATCTATCTATCTATCTATCTATCTATCTATCTATCTATCTATCTATCTATCTATCTATCTATCTATCTATCTATCTATCTATCTATCTATCTATCTATCTATCTATCTATCTATCTATCTATCGAGACATCTAGACATCTATCTATCCATCTATCTAGACATCCATCTATCTATCTAGACATTTATCTATCTATCTAGACATTTATCTATCTATCTAGACATCTATCTATCTATCTAGGCATCTATCTATCTATACATCTATCTATCTATCTATCTAGACGCTCAGACATATCGAAGTGTCCTTGGGTAAGACACTGAACCCCTAGTACCACCAATAAGCAGGTTAGCGCCTTACATGGCTGCAAGGCCGCTATTGGGAAATGTGAAGCACACTGTAAAGCGCTTTGGGAAGTCTTGACCTGAAAAGCGCTATATAAATGCAGATCATTTCATTTCATTTCTGCAAAAATGTGTAACCCTAATTTGAAACCCTACCCCTTATTCAAAACTAGAAAATGAGAACCACTAGTAAGAAGTGTCATGTGAGCCCACCAACGATGAGCCCCCCGAGGAGGGCCATGCCCAGAGTGACCCCCAAGGAGATGGCCTGCCGGATTCCTTGAAACGATGCGTCGATATCGCCTTTCGCCACGTCCGGGAAAACGTCACCCAATCTGCCGGAAGCGCACAAACGTCACGTGTCGAAATTTGCCACACGGGTGCGTTTGATTTACCCGTTGCCGTAAACGTCCCAGGAGGCCACGGAGGCCGTCACGGCTCCCACGATGGCACCAAGGATGCCGGGCATGCCGTGCAAGTTGTGGACCCCGCAGGTGTCCTGGATCTTCAGTTTTTCTTCTAGGATGGGCTGAAAACAAAACAAGCGCACCTCAGTGGTTAACACCATCTAATGGATGGAATATGCACTGCGATGGACCAAAAATAACATTTATTTTAGGGGTCTCAAATGCCAATGACTTCCCAAAACCATACCCAAAATTTTAATTTGAGACAGTATTTGTTTTGAAACCATTATAAAATATTCTTCTAACAGGACCGTGTATACCAGGGGTGGGGAACCTGTGGCTCGGGAGCCATATATGGCTCTTTTCATGAGTACATATGGCTCCGAAATAAAATGTAACGTCAAGTGATTTCATTCCGATTTTTAAAGCCGAAGCAACTTAATGCAGAAGTTCGATAAGAAACCATTAAAACTGATAAACAAAAACGCTGGCAAACGACTTTGATTGGCTGAGCAGTACAGGTGGGCGGATCCCTGCACACAGCGCAGAGCACTTCCTTCTCTCTCTCTTTCTCGCTCAGTGCAGTCTACAGACTCTACACCGAACGTGAATATGACGATATGCTTATCGTTTGCAGTCATTGGTGACATTTTTACAAAAGAACTTTGCATGCACATTGTTTTGAAACCGTTATTAAGGACAGATTAAAAAATAGCCTCAACACTCTTAACTTAAGGTGGAGGACAAATTGTAAATGGCATATTTATATTGATTTAGGACACAGGATTTGGCATTATTATCATTTCATACATTTGATGAAATCATCGAATGACACGTGTAACAGAGTTGAAATTTGATTGTTTTGAATGTTTTTTGGAATTCTCACAAAATCTGTGTTTTTGTTGTATTACTGTTAATATTCCGGTACCTCATTCAGTTGTTAAGTCATGGGCGTCTGTCTTTTTTGTTTGGCACTTTATGGGCTTCAGCGCTTGCCGTAGCTTAAGTGAATTTGTAAGCGCTGAAGGTAAGATGTGCCCAATATCAGTTGGATAAAAAATGCATATTTTGCTAGACATATGAGCTGCTTTTGCAAATTATTTTTGTATATAAAGCTATATAAGTTGTCCTAAATGATGTATATATAAAAAAGCACTAAATAAGAAGTGAAGCAATACAGCTTGAAACGATGATGCAACGTGTTTTGATGCAAACACGCCACGAGGTGCGGCCTGTTGAGTGATGACCCGTTTTTTTGTATCTTTAATCTTTTAGATAATTGCAGTCGTGAACAGATGCCCCTGATTTTTGTATTGTTTTGTTTACTGAATGCAGGTATGTGGGAAAGTTATGTTCATTGTTATTATGGAAGTTTCATTATTAATGTGCTCGCATGTTGTCTGCTTGCCGTAGCTTAAGTGAATTTGTAAGCGCTGAAGATAATTGCAGTCGTGAACAGATGCCCCTGATTTTTGTATTGTTTTGTTTACTGAATGCAGGCAATAAACCCAGAGACTGTGAAACCTTGTGTCGTGCATGAAAGAGGGTCGCTACACGCACAGTGAAATCATATGTGCTGAAAAATCAGCTTTTGTCCAGGGAGCGTGTTTTTTTTCAATTTTGTCTGGAAATATATGATGTGGCTCTCTCAATTTCTTTTTAAAACATTTTTTTGCTTTTATGGCTCTTTGGGTCAAAAAGGTTCCGGACCCCTGGTGTATACTATTAATGTCAATAGATTTTTAGAACCCTGTCACGCATAGAGTCAAAAACGTTAGGAACAGCTCCAGTCACATGAATTATGTGCATAAGATTCTGGTGTCCATGGAACCGGATTCAAGACCTATACGCGAGGAGCAATGTTCCCTCTAAACTGCGCGCGTGCGCAATCGCGCACTGGCCGCACATTCTCAGCGCACAAGAAAATCTAGCCAGCGCAATGTTCCCTCTAAGCTGCGTGTGTGCGCAATTGCGGACTACCCAGAGCTTTTCCGCGCACAAGAAAATCGAGCCAGCTCACAAAAATCAGGGCTCGAAATTGCTAATTAAGAAGCGAATTAAGTCAAAGTCACAGTGCATGAAGGTAAAAATACACGGTTCTCCTGACGTTGTCTTCTAAATGTGGTATTTTGAAGTCAAGGTCGAAGTAGAACGAAGTTGAGTAAAGTCAGTAGAATTTTTGGAGAACCGGCTTCTTCGGCTCGGCTCACTAAAAGGAACCGACTCTTTCGGGTCCTAAACAGCTCTTCAGGTTGTTTTTGCTTCTTTATTCCCTACATGACCAAAATCTTATCTAAAATTATGCACAAAATGACTTAAAGGAAGGGGGGAAATAGAACAAAAAAGAAAAAAATACTAAAATGAAAAAGTAGTGAAAGGCTGAGAAAAAAAGAGAAAAAAGAAGGAAAAATTCAGAAACAAGCCAGAAAAAAAGAAAAGAAAGAAATGTAGGAAAAAAGTAAATAGAGAACAAAAAGAAAAAAGTAACAGCTCGGAAAAAATAAACACAATGAGATTTTTTTAAGGAATTTTTTTAAAAAGTAGAAAAAAAACACGGAAAAAAGAAGAAAAAGTTTGTGTTGCATTCAAATAATTTCCAATGATATCAAGTGAATCTTGTTGCCAACATTCTACTTCCACAAAAAAATGTGATTAAATACAGTTGTGTATCGTGCAACCGACTAAATAAGCCCCCAAAAATGTTAATATTATGCGACAAAATATATCAGGAAATAAAAAGAAATGGATATCTTGTGAAAGAATTGTAAGAACAAACAATGTAAGCCGTACAACCTATGCAGTAATTGATAAAGTTAAAACTTATATGAACTCTATGTTGGCAGAATTAAACAAATAAAAACAAGCATTAAGGTAAATAACATTTATTAGCATTGGTGATGGCCCAAACACCACCCGCCCGGCTGGGCTCCCGGCCACACTGCGCGCCCCCGTGTGTCTAGTTAACTTTAGTCACACAGGAAACAGATAAATACACCGGAAATGCAACTTCAAAATAAAAGAGAACAAAACTGATAAACGTACAAAAGATGCATTTAGACTGATTATTGAACCGTTACTTCATGTGTGTGTGTGTGTGTGTGTGTGTAAAATATTTTTTTATATTTAGGAATATAAAAAAAAAGGTTATATTCACACAGTGAATTCTGAGAAATGTTACAACCAAAACGACCAACCTATCAGTAATACACGAGTCAATTCATTCAAAAGAGAAAAATCATTTTGCATTGCCGGAAAAAATGTCAAGTTTTGGACATGTTTGATCATTAATGATCTTGCCACACTTGGGATTATGGTTGCTCACTGTTGTTTCAAGCGCTGCTCACTGACTTTTTGTGAACGCTCAGACCTGGGGAAAATTAGAAGGAACATTGGCGAGGAGGTCAGGTATTTCCTACCGAGAGGTACTTGAAGCCCAGTACGGAGATGATGCCGGCCAGGAACCCGACTATCATGGAGCCGAAGGGTGTCAGCATCATTTCGCCCGCCGTGCCTGCAGCCACGCCGCCGGCCAGGGCCGCGTTTTGGATGTGGACCTACAAATGCACCAAAAAAGAAAACATATTTCAAAAATATCATCCTCTTGGAGCCCTACCGTGGTGACCCTACCCATGACTCAAAACCCTATTTTGAAACCTTAACATTTACTGTATTTATATTTTGGAATATAATGTGAAAGTCTCATCTCATCTCATCTCATTAGCCGTACCGCTCATCCTCATTAGGGTCGCGGGGGGGCTGGAGCCCATCCCAGCCATCTCCGGGCAGTGGGCAGGGGACACCCTGAACTGGTTGCCAGCCAATCACAGGGCACACGGGGACAGACAACTCACTCGCTCATCCACACCTAGGGACAATTTGGACCGGCCAATCCACCTGAAATGCATGTCTTTGGAATGTGGGAGGAAACCGGAGTGCCCGGAGGAAACCCACGCAAGCACGGGGAGAACATACAAACTCCGCACAGGAAGTCCGGAGCTGGATTTGAACCCATGACAGGTTCCCATGACATGAACTGTGCCGCACAAGCGCTAACCACTGTGCCGCCGTGCTGCCCATAATGTGAAAGTCTTGTTTTGAAAACCCTATCTAGACACTGTATTGTCATGATTACTGATGCGGCGCAAACTGCCTCAGACCCTGATTGGCTGCTTATCTCTTTTCAAACCCCCGTCTTCCTGTCACCCGTTGTCAGTCCGTCTGCAAACCTCAGCTCCCGCTAGGCCAGCTTTTTCCACCCTGAATCTCTCCCGTCCTGATTCCTGTTTGATTCCCGGCTCCGACCCCTTTTCTCAACTCCACTACGTTTTTGCTCCCCCGTCCCGGCCATCGATCTGTTTTTCCCCGCTCTCGACCCTGCCTTCGCTCGCAACGGAAATACCACTTCTGCGTCTGAGTAACGTACTCCCCACAATCAATGATCTATGGATCCTGTATACTACCCTTTCCCTTCTTCCTAATAAAACTCGGAAAAATGCACGCAAGTGGGTCCTGTCTTCGTTCTGGTCCTGACACGTATTTATTTCCGGAAAACTTCTGCCTTAAGAAAAACCTGACTTGATTTCATACCATTAAAGTCAAACTCTCGTCTGAAAGGCTCTCAATTAGCTTCAAATTTAGCGCCACTAATCTTGATCCATCATCTTGTTCAATTAAGACTCTTGCCAGGACCAGAACGGAAACAGGACCCAATTGCGTTACGTTTACCACAAGATTTATTGAAGGAAAGAGGAAGGGCTGGGCCCACTGTGTTCACTGGACGCAGGAGGCAAGTTGCTCTCGTACTCGGATTGTGATCCGAACACGGAAGTGGATCTTCTGTAGCGAGCGTTGGCGGTGTCAGGGACGGAAAAAGCGGGTCGGTAGCCAGGACTGGGAAAGCGAGGCGTGTTCGGGGTCGGAAACGAGTCATAAGCCGGAACGGGAGAGAAGACGTAGTCAGGGACCAAAAAAGGTCGCAAGCCGGGACAGGAGAGCAGACGTAGTCAGGATCAAAACGGGTCGTAGCCGGAGACAGACGGGAGCAAAAACAGGACAGGTGGGAGTCAGGGTCGAAAAAGGCTTGCCTAGTATACACTGAGGTTTGCAGACGGACTGACAACAGGGGACTGACAGGACAGGGTTCAAATAGTGACAGGGAGCCAATCAGAACCCGCGGCGGTTGGCTCCAAATGGAATTGAGAAACAAATCTGCAACAAAATACAACAAAGTCCCCCGACCTTTAAATAATATTTGAATACTGTCAACCATGCTTGAAACTTTAATTTGAAATCCCAACCCTTACTACACACCTGAATTCGGACCACTACACTCGTCTTGGAACTCAACTACTAAACCATGAAAATATCTTAAAATCCGGATTCATTGCTCTGACACTTCAAAAATTGCTGAAATGCCTTACTTGAAACACTACCACAAAATAATGTCATGGTTTGGTGCCTGCTGTTTCCTTCTCCATGAGATGGCAGCATTACCCCATTTCCCTGTTCCCCTTTCAATTCCTCTGCCCAGATGCTCCCCAGGTCCCAGACAATTAGCCGTCTCTACCATGAGTACTCCAGGCTCCCACCTCACGTTGTTGACTTGTTTTAATTCCTGAAGACATTCACTCGCCAAGCTTCTCCTCCCATAACTTTCTTCGTAAGTTCCTTCCTCGTTCTAAGAACTCCAAAACCTACCACTCCAACCACCTTGTTAAAGGAGCTCCCAGATCTCCCTGAGAGATTTCAATCTTCTCCTCCCAGTCCGCCATCTACAGTTCCCTCTACGTCCCAAGATCTCCAACTCCAGCCATCTTTTTAAAGGTACTCCAAAATCTTCCATTGAAGATTTTAACCACTCCTAGACTCCCTCTCAGGTCTACCTTAAGTTTCCCTCCTCACAGTTCTGGTCCTACACTCCCTTCTCTCCAGTAAAGTATTTTGCTGTTAAATAAATACAACACCCAACATTGTTGGGTTTTGATCACGTTGTCAGGACCAGAACGGAGACAGGACCCACTTGCACGCGTTTCTCTCAGTATTATGGGGAAGAAAGGAAAAGATTGCACCCACGATCCGGAAATCGCTGGTCGCAGGGAGCAGGTTGCTCAAACACTGAAGTTGTATTTCCGTGGCGAGCGATGGCGGTGTCGAGAGCGGGGAAAAAACAGGTCAGTAGCCGGGACGGGAGAGCAAAAACGTGGTCGAGATCAGAAAATGGGTCAAAACCGGTAAACAGACCAGAACAGGAGTGAGTCGCGGTCGAAAGGCTTGCCTAGCGTGAGCTGAGGTTTGCAGAAAGACTGACAACCGGTGACAGGAAGACCTTGTCGGCTTTAAGACCCGACAAGTAACGTGTACCGTATTTTCCGCACTATAAGGCGCACCTAAAAGCCTTTATTTTTTTCAAAAGCTGACCATGCGCCTTATAATACAGTCCGCCTTATTTATGGATCAATTTTAAAATTGCAAAGATTTCCAACTAACTTGCAGCCGCCGACTAGATTTTCCCCCGAACGCCAAGTAGTACGCGGTGTATGCTGGGATTTATTTACCGGCGTTTCATTGGCTAACCAACGTGTCAATCATCATTTGAATCGATCACTATTGGCTAAAGTTATTCGGAGGTCAAGGGGCGGATCCTTTTTATCATTTACAGGCTGGCATTGGCTTAAACGGCAACACAAAGCCTGCAATTGGCCGAAAAAGATGAATGCGTATAGCACGTGGCTGACGGCATACAGAAAGCATTTTTTTACTATTTTGTATTTGTAAATATTTTATTCTCCTGGATTTACTAAACTCACGGATATAAGAGGACCACGGCTGCACATTATTGTGAACACAACGACTTCGGTGAGCTACTCCGGCTATATATATTATCCCTGTATCTTGTTTCAGACTGAACTCGATGTTTCTGTGATAAGCGGTGCAGATAATGGATGGAATGGAGTGTCTATTTTTAAATTCAACTCAATTCCAAGTGTTTATTGTCATATATACAGTAAAGTTGCGAGCGAAAAAGAAAATAGAAACTAAGGAATGGTTGGCATTTCTTGAATCCCCAGACTTTAACCTTCCGAATGATGGAACGATGCATTTGAGTGACATCGTACGGACACCGCATCCGCACGTGTTCTCGACACGTATTTGCGTCTTTGCAAGCTTTGGGAATGTTAAGGGGGTAAGAAGTTGGACTGAACTATCTAACTGTTTTGTCCACGTTCCCATTGTAGCGCCTTATAATCCGGTGCGTCTTATGTATGTCAAAAATAGGACCAAAAACTATTTTTTCGGGGTGCGCCCTATAACCCGGTGCGCCTTATAGTGCGGAAAATACGGTACTCAAATCCCTTTCAAAAACCCTACCAGACACGCAGTCTGTTGTTTGTGTGCCGTTTGTTCCTAAGTAGCATACTTTTGCCTGTCAGTTCAGGAAACCAAGATACACAATTTCCATTATCTCCACATCAGCACTATGTCACCTGCTTTATCACGAGTTACGATTCTTATCGGTGACGGCGTGGCGCCCGGCAAGAAAGGGCCTCCATCCGTGCGGTAAACTCACCAAATTCCTCATGTTTTCAGTGTTCATTTGAGCTGTGAAAAGTGATGGGTCAAAAATCTAGGGGTCCCAACAGAGATCTATGGCTCCCCAAAATTTTGTCTTATCGAAATTGTAAATCGGCGACAAATATATAAATAAATATATAAATCTATGTATTCATTCAGTTTTAATCATCACAGTTAATTGGTAATACAAAGCAGTTATCACTTCAGATTTTTCAGTTCATATATTCTTGGTGGTTTGCTGTCCCGCCACAGTTGTAATGCCTTCTCAAGGTCCAATTGCAGCAACGGAATTTCCATAGCTAATTTGTGGTTTTCATTGTCGTTGTGCCGATCCAATGAGCTGTTCTGAAAGTTCGTATTGCGAAAAGATTTATGCAGTCCAATTTTTTTGTCACGCTGGGTACACGCATCACAGAACATGTAGCCTCCATTATCATCCTCCTCATAGCGTCACCAGGAATATAATTGAGTCCATTTTGGCAGAAATGTCCTTTTCTTGCTAGGAGTATTCTTTTGTTTATCTTTCGTCGAATCGTTCGCTTCAACACGCGTGTTTTCCTTGCCATCGCGGTCTACTGAAGAATTTCTCCGCCGTTTTTTCGTGTCCGGAATTATTGCCGTTGTTATCACTTTCTGTATTATGTTTCGACTTATTACCGACACTGAAGAAATGACCAATTTTTTGTAGATTTGCACCTAATACCAACTGTATTTTTCGGAGGCATACTTCTCTTTCACTCGACAACCGCCACAACAATGACGTCATCTCGAAGCAACGAGATCTCGTTTGCCGAGATCGGCGCGAGACCAAAACAACAATGGCGGATCTGCCTGACGAAAAGTTTAGAATGCGGTAAAGTAATCGGGTAATAATGACAATTTGGTGTCACAAAAGTTTCGTCCCTGGGACGCACGTTGATTTGACCCAATGCGTCCCCAGCAAAAATGATGCATCTAGGACGCAGGGACGCGGGCAAACTAGAACGCTGTGTTTTCTCACCATGTCCAGTTTCCCGTCATGCGCAGTGAGGGCGGACATGCCGTAGGTAGCAAGCGTGCAGGCGGCCAGGGAGTAGTAGGTGTTGAGGGCCGTGCGGTGCTGGTCGTCGCCGTGAGCCGTGATGGCCGAATTGAAGCTGGGCCAGAACATCCACAGGTAGATGGTACCTGCCGGAAGGCAAGGACAGGAGAAATGTCGTGATTACTGATGTGACTCACCTGTGCCACGAGTTCTGATTGGCTCCCTGTCACTATTTGTACCCTGTCCTGTTAATCCCCAGTTGTCAGTCCATCTGCGAATCTCCGTGTATCTAAGGCAAGCCTTTTTTGACCCTGACTCCCACCTGTACCGTTTTTTGCTCCCGTCTGTCTCCGGCTACGACCTGTTTTGATCCTGACCACGTCTGCTCTCCCGTCCCGGCTTACGACTTCTTTTTGTCCACGACTACGTCTACTCTCCCGTACTGGCTTACGACTCGTTTCCAACCCCGACCACGCCTTGGTCTCCCAGACCCGGCTACCGACCACTTTTTTTGTCCCTAACACCGCCATCGCTCGCTACGAAAGATCCACTTCCGTGTTCGGATCACAATCTGAGTGCGAGAGCGACTTGCTTCCCGTGCCAAGAGACCACCGGATCGTAGGCGCAGCCCTTCCTCTTTCTTTCAATAAAACTTGTGGTAAACTTTCCGCAATTGGGTCCTGTTTCCGTTCTGGTCCTGACAGTAAGGCGTGGTCGGGGTCGGAAACGAGTCGTAAGCCAGGATGGGAGAGTAACGTGGTCGGGATCAAAAATGGGTCGTAAGCTGGGACGAAAGCAAATGGGGTCAAAACAGGTAGTAGCCGGAGACAAACGAGAGCAAAACGGGACAGGCGGGAGTCAGGGTCGAAAATGGCTTGCCTTGTATAAACAGAGCTTCACAGACGGACTGACAACAGGGGACTGACAGTACTGGGTTCAAATAGTGACAGGGAGCCAATCAGAACCCGCGGCGGGTGGCACCAAATGAGCGGGGACAGGTGAATCATGACAAATTAAGAAGGCTCCCTGTCACTATTTGTACCCTGTCCTGTCAATCTCCTGTTGTCAGTCCGTCTGCGAACCTCTGTGTAAACTACGCAAGCCTTTTTCGACCCTGACTCCCACCGGTCCTGTTTTTTGCTCCCGTCTGTCTCTGGCTACGACTTGTTTTGATCCTGACCACATCTGCTCTCCAATCCCGTCTTACAATCTCTTTTTGTCCCAGACTATGTCTACTCTCCTGTTCTGGCTTATGACTCGTTTCCGACCCCGACCACACTTTGCTCTCCAGTCCCGGCTACCGACCAGTTTTTTCCGTCCCTGACATTGCCATCGCTCACTAGAATGTTCCACTTCCGTGTTCGGATCACAGTCCGAATCCGAGAGCGACTTGCTTTCCGTGCCAGCAAACACCGGATCGTTGGCGCAGCCCTTCCTATTTCTTTCAATAAAACTAGTGTCTGTCCCGTCCTGTCCGGTACCGTCGGCCTCTGGCTTCCTGTATTCCACGCTACCAGACACTGGAGATCGAAAACAAACAGAACAAAATAGCCGGGAACAAAACTGGAGCTCGATATTAAACAGGACAAAGTAGACTGGAACAATACCAGATAGGACGGGACAGACAGGATTGACATCAGTCACTGGAGACTGGAGTCCGATAACAAGCAGGACAAGATAGACGGAAACGATACTAGACACTGGAGATCGAAATTAAACAGGACAAACTAGACGGGAACGCTACCAGACACTGGAGATCGATAACAAACAGAACAAATAATCCAGGAATAAAACTGGAGCTCGATATTAAACAGGACAAAGTAGACGGGAACTATACCAGACGGGACGGGACAGACAGGATTGATATCAGGCACTGGAGATTAAAATCCGATAACAAGCAGGACGAGATAGACGGAAACGATACCAGACACTGGAGATGGAAATTAAACAGGACAAACTAGACGGGAACGCTACCAGACACTGGAGATCGATAACAAACAGAACAAAATACCCGGGAATGAAACTGTAGCTCGATATTAAACAGGACAAAGTAGACGGGAACAATTCCGGGCAGGAAACACAAGCAGGAAACCGGACCGAGTCAAAACCCACGTCTTGCGGGTGCAGAGGTTCGTTGACAGACTGACAAAGGATGAGTGAGAGCACTGAACTTGAACAGGAGGGAAGCCAATCAGTCAACGACTCGCAGCTGGCACCAAACGGGCGGGGCCAATTGGGCGCCATGGGCAACCGTGAAAGTTACAGTATATCTGATGCAAAGTTCTGCCACCACCAATGAAATTGCAATAATTGAGAGTTTTTAGCTAGTCTATATTGCCAAGTTATAATATAACTCGATGGCTAGTAATAAAGTGGCGCCACCACCAGGTAAATTACAGAAATCAGAAAGAAAAGAAAGATGTATCGCTAAGGTACCCAAGTAACCCTAAACCCTAACCCCCTATCCTTAAACCATAACCTTAACTTAACATTTTAGCTTGTTTTATGCTAAGTCAGAATATAGCTAGTCCGATTAGCGAGTTCATATGTTGATTCACACATTGGTTAGCCGATGAAATTCCCAAAGTAAAAATAAACACATTTACGGTGTGTATTCAAAGTAACCTTGCTCAAAGCCAATCGTCATTCATCATTACTCACCGTTAAAATGTGCAAGTCCTCACAATTAAGAGAGGTCAAACATTTACAACTCTTTCACAATGTCTAATAATCGCCCAGAGTAAAATACGTGGATATAAACTGGTCGTCTAATACCAACATTTGAAACGCCTCGACATACCTTGAGAAAAATATTTAAAATACAATGTTTAGCCTTTCGAATTATCATCATATTTGACCCGGGCTTAAATGAGTTTTTTGTCGGCAAGCTTTTTTCACATGCAGCAAGTGCTGCCACCTTCAGGGAAAATACAAAATTTCCGAATGTACCGATCATGGCGAAGAGGTCGGAGTGGTACACCGAGCAGTCCCGATGTTTGCTCTTGTTCAGGTTGCGTCGGTAGAGGACCCGGGCCACTACCAGCCCGAAATAGGCCCCGAAGGTGTGAATGGTCATGGAGCCGCCCGCATCCTTGGCCTGGGAAAACAAAAAAAAAAAAAGGAAAAAAAATTCTTACCGGGAAAGTCATTTTCCACTCAAAACTTGTTTTTTATTTACCGTATTTTCCGCACTATAAGGCGCACCTAAAAGTCTTAATTTTTTTTCAAAAGCTGACCATGCGCCTTATAATACAGTGCGCCTTATATATGGCTCAATATTAAATCGCAAGGTCTCGCAACTTACTCAACAGCCGCCGACTCGATTTTACCCCGAACGTGGAGTAGTCCGCGGTGTATGCTGGGATTATATACCGGCGTTTCATTGGCTAACCAATGTGTCAATCATCATTTGAATCGATCGCTATTGGCTAAAGTTATTCGGAGCCTCGGATTGGCTAGAGGGCCAAAACAAACCCTGCAATTGGCCGAAAAAGATGTGTCAATCATCCGTTAAATCGATCGCTATTGGCTAAAGTTATTCGGAGCCTCGGATTGGCTAGAGGGCCAAAACAAACCCTGCAATTGGCCGAAAAAGATGTGTCAATCATCCGTTAAATCGATCGCTATTGGCTGAAGTTATTCGGAGCCTCGGATAGGCTAGAGGGCCAAAACAAACCCTGCAATTGGCCGAAAAAGATGTGTCAATCATCCGTTAAATCGATCGCTATTGGCTGAAGTTATTCGGAGCCTCGGATAGGCTAGAGGGCCAAAACAAACCCTGCAATTGGCCGAAAAAGTAGACTGTGAATAGCAAGCTTGCTAAAGTACGCCATAAAGAAACATGTTTCATTAGTCTGTATTTGTAAATATTCTACTCTCCTGGATTTACTTCACTCACGGTTGTAAGAAGACCATGATTGCGTATCATTATTGAACGTGAGAACTTAGGTGAGCTATGCGGCTTTATATTTTCCCGGTATCTTGTTTTAGAACGATCTTGATGTTGCTGTGATGAGTTGAGTGAATTCAACTCAATTCCAAGTGTTTATTGTCATATGCACAGTAAAGTTGCGAGCGATAAAGAAAATAGAAACTAAGGAATGGTGGGCATTTCTTGAATCTTT
Source organism: Urocampus carinirostris (assembly GCF_059441175.1). Taxonomy (NCBI): domain Eukaryota; kingdom Metazoa; phylum Chordata; class Actinopteri; order Syngnathiformes; family Syngnathidae; genus Urocampus; species Urocampus carinirostris. The sequence continues at coordinate 66,391,217 of NC_142350.1, read as the reverse complement.
AAGACTTTAACCTTTCGAATGATATTTGAAATGATGCATTTGAGTGACATCGTACGGACACCGCATCTGCACGTGTCTACGACACGTATTTGCTTCTTTGCAAGCTTTGGGAATGTTAAGGGGGTAATCAGTTGGACTGAACCATCTGACTGTTTTGTCCACGTTCCCATTGTAGCGCCTTATAATCCGGTGCGCCTTATCTATGGAAGATATAGGACCAAAAACTATTTTTTGGGGGTGCGCCCTATAACCCGGTGCGCCCTATAGTGCGGAAAATACGGTACTCTGAAAAGTAAAACTATTCTGAAAGAACCTCAAAGTATCCTTAAAATCATGGATTACCGTAAATTCAGGACTATAAACCGCTACTTTTTCCCCAAATGTTCAGCCCTGCGGCTTATTCAGTGAAGCGGCCAATTTATATAATTTTTCTAACGGTCACCAGCGCCGTACGTTCCGATAATGAGGAAGACGCCCTTGATGGCGATAATTATGAGGAGGAAGTTTAGTACGATCTGCCATGAATTTCACATTCACGGGATGCTTTCTTTTGACAGTCACGATTGATGCATTGCGAGCGTGATCCTACTAGCGTGTTGGTACCTTTCAAAGGAACGGTTTGGGATAAAAGTTATATTATTATTATTAAAGCTTTGAAAACTCTCTCGGTGTACCGTCTTTCTTCGAAAATATGTGTAACCATATATAATATGTATTTTTAACTGTATATTTTTGTAATGTATTTATTTTAGAGACTTATTGTGATGTGTGTTCTACAAGCGAATCAAAAAGAAGTGGCGGAGCAAACGCAGGCTGATGGGAAGTGGGGTAAAGCTGAGTTACCGGTAGATCTGTCTGTTGTCGCAGCGGACAATAGTGGATATATATTTTTCCCACCCTTAACTTTGGAAATATACATTTTGTTTCCTTGGATTACTTTCAACGGGACCCGGACTTTACAAGTCTGCATCATACCTTAATTACGGGTATCATTTTTCATTCATGATGCTGATTGTGGTCCCAAGATTATCTACAATTTATTTAGTTAGGATTGTGGAACTTACAGCCTGTTCTAGGTTAAACATGTGATTGTGTTACAAGTTTTAATTCATTCCCCCGCGGCTTATACAGCCGCGACTTGTGGAATTACCAAAGTGGCAAATCACTTAAAAGTGGTGGGTGCGGCTTATAATCAGGTGCGCTCTATAGTCTGGATTTTACGGTACTTTTTCCTTTTATGTATCTTAATGTCTCTAAAATGCTTGGAAACAACAAATGTATGTAAAAATAACACTAATTTGGTCTAAATGGATCTATAAACTACTTGGATTTGACCTAAATTTACTAATTGTTTTGTACTTGTGTAACGGGTGTTATAATAACTTTTGTTTTATTGAAATTCCTGCTGAAATATGTTTGTATCGTTTTTGTATATGCGTCCTGCAATGCTGGTTTGGGGTAAGGTTTGGTTTGGCTTCTGATTTTGTGAACGGTAAGACACGATCTTTTGGTGCTCCGCAAAAAAGTTAATTGTAAACATTGAAACAACAGCTGACAAATCTCTCAACAGTAATGTGATTGATGTTGTCAAGCTGTTTGGATTTATTTTCGTTTTGTTTCTGTCGCCTTTTATGTTAGTTTTGCCGGACGTTGCATGTTGTGCTAAAATGCTAATTCCCCTTATAGATCAAAGAGATCAAAGCCAGCAGAGAAGGCTAACCACGTGTTGTGACTCATTCATTTGCAGGTAAATTGTACCCTATTTAGCCTGACCCTTCATGAAGACATTTTGGACAGCGCCTGGGGTCATATTTCATTTTCCACCATCAAAATCCTCATCACCGATTTCCAGTCCCATCCTGATTTATGAGGTTTGGTTTTTGTGTTATGGTTCTGACGGTTTTGTTGTTGTTTTTAACTTTGTTCATGATTTTGTTATTAAATGCCATCTGTTTTCTATCACCTTTCCTTTTTCTGCTTTCTGCGTTTGGGTCCACCGCAAAATCTCAACATTACTATTTTTGGTTAGTATAAAGAAATGAGACCACAAAAATATCACCAAACTTGTCAATATTCCATGTTTCCTGAAATAAATACATAAATTGAAGCCCCTTTATCCACTACCCCTGAAAATTATTTGAAAATATTTTATCAAAATAAAATGATTTTGAATTTTTTCGACCATACATTTTGCTTCGTGAAAATGAAAAGAACTACACCATGTCATTCATTGTGCTGCACCTTTTGTAATCCACCTTTGGGCCACTAGAGGGTAGTATGTTTCACCGTTGAGCTTCTGTCAAAATGAAAAATAGCCGAAGTACAGTATTCCCTCGGTTTTCGCGGTCAATGGGGACCAAAACCACCCGCAAAAAGTGAAAATCCGCGAAGTAGCGACGCCCCTTCAAAAATGCTTACTTTTTTTTTTTTTGTATTATTTTATTTTATTTTATTTTTTTAGACCCGGTTAATGGAGACCAAAACCACCCGCAAAAAGTGAAATCCCGCGAAGTAGCGACGCCCCTTCCTTCAAAAATGCTTAAAAAAAAAATGTTTTCTTTTTTAAAATTTAATTCTATTATTATTATTTTTTAGACCCGCGAAGCTCTGAACCCGCGAACGTGGAACCGCTAAGTAGCGAGGTCCCACTGTACTACTTTAAAGGAACATTGTGTATTATTTAGCGCCTCCATGTGGTAAAAGTATGCATTGATTAAAATAATTTATTTATCTGAAAAATAAGCAAAAATACATGAAATTATCATATAAACGTGCATTTTTGTGAATGTTTGTGTGCATTTTTGTCTGTATTTACGTATATCTTGTGTTTTAAAATATGTTTTTGTGTGTTTACGTTCGTTTTTTTGTGTATTAACGTACGTTTTGTGTGTGTTTACAGGTGTTTTGTATGTGTTGACCTACATTTTTTGTGGTTTAAGTATATTTTTCTGTGTGTTGACTTACAATTCTGTGCGTGTTTGTGTACATTTTTGTGAATATTTGCATACATTTTTGCTTGTGTTTACATACATGTTTTGTTTAAAATAATTCTTTTTGTGTTTTAAGTTCGTTTTTTAGCAATAACGTACATCCTGTATGTGTTTATGTATGTTTTTTATGTGTTTACATACGTTTTCACCTACATTTAGTGTGAAAATGTCGGCTTTTTCTTGTCCATCAAGAAATGAGCACGCATTGTTAGGTGAATGTAGGTTGTGTTTGGTTAATGGAGTCAAATACAGTGGAACAAATCGGTGTTCGACCAAAAATTTCGAGAAATTCTTGCTTCGCTGTTCGGTCAAAAAATCGGAGTTCGAACGCCGGTACACTAGGGTGCGATGCTGAGCGGCGTACGGGTGTTTTAGCCCCTAATTATGCCTCGGTGCAAGCAGGACAGGTGAAAAAAAACAAGTTGTTCCCCCAACTATTGCCTTTAAGAAAGACATAATAGCTAAATATGAGAGAGGTGTACGAATTTCCCATCTTGCTAGTGAATACAGCATGGCTAAATCTACGATCAGTACGATAGTAAAGAATAAGGAGGCTGTGAAATCGAGTGATGCGGCTACGGAAGTTAGCGCGATAAGCAAGCAACTGTCGCAAGTTTTGGAAGAGGTAGAAAAACTTTTGATGATTTTTCTCTCCCCACCGTCCACCTGCGCCTTCTGCTGACCACCACAAAGGTAAGAAATCCTATTCATAATCCTTTTTTTTTTACACGTTCATGTTAGCGTAATCTTTCGTACGGAAGATTACGCTAACGCGAACGTACGATTAGCCTGGGTTAGCTTCATGATTACTCATCTCATCTCATTAGCCGTACGGCTTATCCTCATTAGGGTCGCGGGGGGGCTGGAGCCCATCCCAGCCATCTCCGGGCAGTGGGCAGGGGACACCCTGAACTGGTTGCCAGCCTATCGCAGGGCACACAGGGACAGACAACTCACTCGCTCCAAGGGGGCAGAAGAAGAACTGGGTCCACAATATCAAAGAATAGACTTGTGCCAACTGTGCCATGACCCAAAAACAGGCCAGGAGCCATGAGAGTGGAGAAAACTGTCCAGAGTTGCGTTCTCATTGGTTCCCCGATGACAGATGCGGTTAAGGGATCCGTGAACTGTATTAATTGTCTCATCTCATCTCATTAGCTGCACCGCTTATCCTCATTAGGGTCGCGGGGGGGCTGGAGCCCATCCCAGCCATCTCCGGGCAGTGGGCAGGGGACACCCTGAACTGGTTGCCAGCCAATCGCAGGGCACACAGGGACAGACAACTCATTCGCTCATTCACACCTAGGGACAATTTGGACCGGCCAATTCACCTGAAATGCGTGTTTTTGGAACGTGGGAGGAAACCGGAGTGCCCACGCAAGCACGGGAAGAACATACAAACTCCGCACAGGAAGTCTGGAGCTGGATTTGAACCCACGACAGGTTCCCATGACATGAACTGTGCCGCACAAGCGCTAGCCACTGCGCCACCGTGCTGCAGCTTCATGTTTACGTTCTTGCTAAATATTCAGGGTGTTGGAACGGATTAAAACGATTTACATTATTTTTAATGGGAAAATTGATTTCGGTGATTGAACAAATCGGTTCTCGAACAGGGTTCTGGAACGGATTATGGTCGAGAACCGAGGTTCCGCTGTAACTAATTTGGACAATTTGGTAAACGGTACATTTTAATATTAAATTCCTAACACCGACTTGATGCCGAGGGGCTTAACTTGATTGGGTGTTTGGGCATTTGGGTTGACCATGGTACAAATATTTTTGTGTGTTGGTTTTTTTGCTACGTTTTCCTTTTTTTTTCTTTTCTTTATTTTCGAATGTGTTTGTCTTGCTGTCGGTCACCCCTCTCGAGGGATATGAACAAGGTAGATGGATAGGTTTAAAATATCATACCAGTTGGAACTCAAATTACCCAGAAAATCACAAGGAAGCATGATTTGTTTCACTAACAATCCACAGACCACTTAGATCAGGGGTGTCAAACTCACACGATAGAACAAACATTCTGTCGGGGGCCGGACAAGTAGATTAAAGAGAAAGAATAAGAGAGTTAAAGAAATAAGAGAAAGAGAAAGGGGAAAATGAGAGGGGGCGGGACAAAGAAAGAAAAAGAGAGAGAGGGAGAACGCGTGAGAAACAAAAGATGAAAAGTCGTGAGAGAGGGGGAAAAGAAAGTGAGAGGAAGAAAGAAATCCAAAGAGAAATAGACAGGAGGAGAGAAAAGAGAAAATAAAGCGCGAAGGGTAGGAAGAGAGAAAGAGAAAAGAGGGAAAAGGAAAAAAGGAAGTTAGAGCAAAAGAAGTTAAAGAGACACAGAGAGAGAAAGAGACAAAGAGCAACGAAGAAAGAGAAAAAGAGAGGGACAGAGAGTGAAAGAGACAGAGAGTTGGAGGGAGAAGAGGTGTGGAAGAGAGGGAGAGAGAGAGAGAGAGAGAGAGAGAGAGAGAGAGAGAGAGAGAGAGAGAGAGAGAGCGTGAGAAACAAAGGAGATAAAAAAGAGAAGTCGTGAGAGAGGGGGAAAGAAAGGGAGAAGAAGAAAGAAATCCAAAGAGAAATAGAAAGACAGAAGGAGAGAAAAGAGAAAAGAAAGCACAAAGGGTAGGAAGAGAGAAAGGGAAAAGGAAAAAATGAAGTTAGAGCAAAAGAAGTTAAAAAGACACAGAGAGAAAGAGACAAAGCGCAACAAAGGAAGAGAAAAAGAGGGACACAGAGAGTGAAAGAGACAGAGAGTGGGAGAAAAGGTATGAAAGAGAGAGAGAGAGAAAGAGAGAGAGAGAGAGAGAGAGACAGGGGAAAGATAAATAAATACAAGTAGTGTCTTTGTTCGAGGCACCTGGCTTTGGCAACATCAAGTGGACATATTTCAACCTGCAGCTTGTTTTACTCCTGCGCTTCTCTGACTGTTGTCTCGCAGGCCGGATTCAATCCCTTTGCGGGCCTGCACTGGCCCGCGGGCCGCCTGTTTGACTTCTGTGACTTAGATGATTTTGGGGAATGTTTAATCCTGGGTTCGGTTTTGTCTCCAAACGACGTATTCAGTGGATTTCCGAGCAAAGCAAAGTTAGAAAACTTGATAAACGAACCCAACTCTCTCCATCCGAATTGGGTTCGTTTTGACCCAACTTTTTTTTCGGAAATATCCCGTCGGGAACCACAACGAATGAGAACTCACCCCCAGAACGGAGAGCAGGATGAACTCATTCACCGCAAACAGGATGACCTCGAAAATCGCCATCACCAAGAGCTGAATGGGACTTGTTTTACCCAGAACGGCTCCGAAGGAGATCAAGACGGAACCCGTGCAGAAATCTGCGTTGATCATGCTAGGAGGACAAAAAAAAAAGTCCAATAATGGAAGTAACCCAAAATGGACGTATTACCAGACTATAAGGCGCAACTGAAAAACCCAAATTGGCCAGAAATTTGAAAGTGCGCCTTATAATCAGGTGCGCCTTATATACCAAAAAATCTGATGGATAAAATTCGAAATGCAGTGTTTCAATTAAATGACACTGCATACCAGGAATGAATTTAGGTTCAGAGCACCCGGAGCAGGGGTGGGAAAACTACAGCTCAAGGGCCTCATGCGGCCCAGCAGCCTTTTTTATCCGGCCTGCCAAACAAAAATGGTCATTATATAAAGACAATTATAGATAGATAGATAGATAGATAGATAGATAGATAGATAGATAGATAGATAGATAGATAGATAGATAGATAGATAGATAGATAGATAGATAGATAGATAGATAGATAGATAGATAGATAGATAGATAGATAGATAGATAGATAGATAGATAGATAGATAGATAGATAGATAGATAGATAGATAGATAGATAGATAGATAGATAGATAGATAGGTGGATGGATGGATAGATAGATAGATAGATAGATAGATGGATGGATAGATAGATAGATAGATAGATAGATAGATAGATAGATAGATAGATAGATAGATAGATAGATAGATAGATAGATAGATAGATAGATAGATAGATAGATAGATAGATAGATAGATAGATAGATAGATAGATAGATAGATAGATAGATAGATAGATAGATAGATAGATAGATAGAGATATATGTATATATAGTACATATAGTACTCCTAAAATGTTTTTGGTGCCAACTTTGTCTCAAGTGTCCCTCCGTACTAATACTACAGAAATCCTACAAAAATCCTACAAAATTACTACAAAACTAAACATCAAATTTATTGTGTAAAGACAGGCACCTAATATATTATTTGGTCTTTATTCTGATCAGAAAAAGTACTATAAATTATACCACATACTATAAATACAACAATAATACGAATACAGCAATATCAAATAATACTAGAGAAATACTACTAATATACTCGCATGGAAATACTTCAAAAATACTTCTACAGAATTATTATGACAGAAATACTAGAAAGATACAACTAGAGTATTACTACATAATATTATTGTATAAACCCCACAAAATACTACAAAATAAAAGTGCAGCCATACTATAGAAATACTACAGAAATACTACAAATATCTGACTGCAGAAATATTGCAACATACCACTAAAATGAAATTATAGTAACACTACAAAAGTACCACAAAGAAGTGGTGCTAGGAATCAAATGGACTGAACCATTTCAAAGTAGTGGAGTATTTATTTTATTTAACTTTTTTTTTTTAATCTTTTGAATAAATACATTAATTTTAATCAGATGTTATAGTGTTAATTTCTGTTATATGAAATAAGTTTTTTAAATATGCAAGCATTAGTTCTTACAGTAGTTTTAATTCCATAGGCCTTATAGTCCAGTGCGCCTTATATACTGTATGAAAAATAGATATCACAGAAGACTATTTACCGGTACGCCCTATTTCTCGGTGCACGTTTAAATACGGTAATTTGGTCTTACCTCTCAACCCCGATATGAATTTTTCCGCCGTGCATGCCGTGAAAGAATCCTTGCATGAGCGTCGCCCACTGAATGGAAAAGGCGGCGATCAGGAAGTTGAAGCCGACGCTGCTGAAGCCGTAACGCTGCAAGAAGGTCATCAGGAAGCCAAAACCGATGAAGATCATCACGTGGACGTCCTGGAAGCCTGTCAAAAAGCGTTTACTTACAAGTCATGCCGGTTGGGATACCACAGGGCTGTATTTGAATCCCACTCTTCTTTCACTTTCATCTTAATTTAAAACAATTATAATGGCCCGAAGTGTCCAAGATTGGTGGTGTTGGGGTCGTGGTTTTTTGTAAAAGTATCAGGGAGCCACTAGGGAGTGCCAAAGAGCCATGTAGCTCCAGACCCGTTTGTACATGAAAGCAGATACGCATTGATTTTGTTGGTATTTATTGGGGGTGCCTTGACAGGAAACCGGAGGCAGCGCACATTCTCTGCGCATGACAAAATCTAGCCGGCACACAAAAATCAGGGCTCAAAATTACTAATTAAGAAGCGACTTAAGTCAAAGTTGAAGGCTTGAAGGTAAAAATACACGGGTTCCCCCGACGTTGTGTCCTAAATGCAGTATTTTGAAGTCGAGTCGAAGTCGAACGAAGTTGAGTAAAGTTAGTAGAGTTTTTCGAGAACCGGCTTCTTCGGCTCGGCTCACTAAAAGGAACCGGCTCTTTCGGGTCTTCAACGGCTCTTCAGGTTGTTTTTGCTTGTTTAATCCCAACATGACCAAATATTATGTAAAATTATGCACAAAATGACTTAAAAGAAGGGGGGACTATAACAAAAAAGAAACAAAATACCAAAATGAAAAAGTAGTGAAAAGTTGAGAAAAAAAAGAAACAAAAGTAAGAGAAAAAAAGAAGGAAAAATTTAGAAAAAAGCCAGAAAAAATGAAAAGAAAGAAATGTAGGAAAAAAGGAAACAGAGAACAAAAAGAAAAAAGTTTGTCCTGTTTATTATTCTCTCCCGTTTTTGTTACCATCGAGTTTGTCCTGTTTAATTTCAATATCCTGTTTCGTTATCAATCCTTTCTGTCCCGTTCTGTCCGGTATCGACCCCATCTGTCCGATATCAACTCGGGCAATTGGAATCAATCTCTGGCTTCCTGTCCTTCCACGCCAGACCGGCTGCCTAACGTCCATGACTCCCCATTTCCCGTAAAATAAAAGGCTTGTGTGAGTAACGTCACGCGTTTGGGTCCTGATCCTGTTCTGGTTCATGACAGAAGTATTTTGACGGATTTTCATTCTAGTATCTTTGTCGTATTTCTTTAGTATGTTTTATGATTACTGTCGTTGTATTTTTGTAGTATTTATGTGGTGGTTTTTTTTCTTATCAAAATGAAGACAAAATATGTTAGGTCTTTGTTTTCAGACATTGAATTTGATCTTTAGTTTTGTAGTCATTTTGAAGTATTTAGGTCCCAGACACACAAAAGGACAATGGTGATAAAGTTTGCACCTGAAAAACCATCACTAGTACTCAGGGTTGGGTAGGGTTACTTTAACTGGATTACTTTCAACTACTTTTGGATTACTCCAATACCAAATATGCTAATAAAAGACAAAAGAAACTAAGTATGAATAAAATGATGACTCACAACACGCGGTAAGCTTTCTCTCCCGGCTTTGATCTCATTGATCTCCGGCAAAACGATCATCAAATGCGACAGAAACAAAATGAAAATAAATGACGGACCGCATATGGACCGCATGCCGTTGTTTGATCCAATAGCTCGAAACCGAAATTCGACTAACGTGCCATCTTTTAACCCGTTGTTCTATTTTGCGTTGACACACAAAAGAAAAAAAGCAGAATCATCAAGATGCCTTTCTTATCTCCCATGATGCAATCAGGCGAACCATGTGACCCGGGCGGGCGAGTAAAATCGGTAAATCGGAAAGGCGCCGCTGTGTCAACATTCGATTTTATCTATTGTGTAAGGTCATTGGAGAAAGTCATAGATTACCTATTACTAGTTTTGAAATTCTCTCGGGAGGGAAAACAATAATCCCATATTACTGCCTCCATGGTTATTGAATCTCTGAGTCAGTTGGGGCGATACTAGGGATTTTGGTATCGATCGGATCGGAGTAAATACATCGTAGTATCGATTTGTACCGATATTTTTTTGCATGGAGATGTCACGATCATAGAATGACACAACGCATCTTCCCTTAAGTGAATTTATAATTAGATTTAGGTTTTAATGTTTCCTTTTTTCATCTAATAACTACTTTGCAAACTTTAAAAGAATAAAAAACTAAATGTCACGGTTGCCATGGCGCCCAATTGGCCCCGCCCGTGTGGCGCCAGCTGCAGTTTGTTGACAGATTGGCTCCCTGTCAGTATTTAAACTCTGTCAGTCCCCTTTTGTCGGTCCGTCTGCGAATCCCTGTATTTTTTACACGCCAAGCCCTTTTTCGCCTGTCTCGTTTTTTGCTCCTGTTTGTCTCCCGCTACGATCCGTTTTGATCTCGACCACGTCGGCTCTCCCGTCCCGAATTACGACATGTTTTGATCTCGACCACGTATGTTCTCCTGTTCCGAATAACGATCCGTTTTTTATCTCGACCACGTCTACCCTACTCTCCTGGCTTTCGACTTGTTTCCGATCCCGACCACGTTTTTGCTCTTCTATGAGACGTGTTTTTGGACGCAGCGGACAATAGTGGATATATATTTTTCCCACCCTTACCTTCGGAAATATAGACTTTTTTTCCTTGGATTACTTTCAACGGGACCCGGACTCTGCAGGTCTGCATCAAACCTTAAGTACCGGTATCATATTCCATTCATTTAGCCTTCTGTGGTTTTTTTGGACTGTGTACTTTATATTCAGTTACAACCGCGGGACATAAAGTTGGGTTTGGGTTACTTTTGTGATTGTGCTACTGACCTGTTTCTTCCGTTCCCAACACCGCCATTGCTCGCCACGGAAGTCCCATTTCCGCGTTCGGACCGACCTGCTTCCAGCAATCCCTGGATCGTGGACGCAACCCCCTCCCTTTCTTCTGATAAAACTTGTGAGAAACGTTATGCGAGTGGGTTCTGTTTCCGTTCTGGTCCTGACACTAAACAGATGTTGCCATAGTGACGACAGATTTTCAGTACAGGTTTTTGTTCAGCAACAGTTACATGTTTACAGTTTGTGTTATTTTCATTTTGTTTCTGTCGCATTTTATGTTAGTTTTGCTGGAGATCAAAGAGATCAAAGCCAGGAGAGAAAGCTTACCACGTGTTGTGAGTCATCATTTGATTTCTATTTAGTTTCTTTTGTCTTTTATTAGCAGATTTGGTATTGGAGTCATCCAAAAGTAATTGAAAGTAATCCAGTTAAAGTAACCCTACCCAACCCTGTGAGTGCTATAAAATGCCTAATTGCGGCCCACCACTCCGAAAAACTCTTTTCATTCCGCCGCTCCCTCTGAACTCCCACTTTGAGCCACCGGGTGGCAGTCATACGCACGAACCTTTAAGTTATGAGGTCAAAGTTGAGTCATTTGCGTTAGCGTGTCGCTGATGAAAACGGCGATAAGTTGAAAGTTTTTCGACATTCTCGGCATTCCGGCCTGCGGGATAAGCGACAAGCTCACACTCGTCACTTTGACGGACATGTTTCGGTGATAACTGCGAGTTATGGGCGGGAGTTGGTGTTAGGGGAGGGGCTTTTTTTACTATTTTCATGTCACATGACTCACAGGCCACACCCCCAGGCTGGATGTTGACATTTCAAAGGCTAGGTCGGGAAATCTGATTTTTTCTTCCTAAGATCTGACCAATGTTCCCTCTAATTCTCCCTGAGCGTTCACACAAAGTTGGTGAGCAACGCTTGAAACAACAGTGAGCAACGGCAATCCCAAGTGTGGCAACTAAGTCATGATCAAACATGTGTCAAGGGGAGACCGGACCAGAACGGAGGCAGGAAGCAGGAAGGGAGAACTCATTTGCGTTGAGGATCAGAACTTTTATTTAGCAAAATAAAAGTATCCAACTTTCAGGGACAAAACAAAAACAGGCTTTACAGGCAAACAGGAACTAAGACCAGGGAATACTCAGAAAACAGGTTTTAACTCAAAACGTGCAAACACAGATTTCCTCAAGACAGACAGAACAGAATAATGCAGAACCAGCACCCGCAATACCCACAACCCACCCTTAAGTAGCACACGCGCAAATTAGCTGATTTACTACAGCCGGTGCCCATTGGGCGGGGCCAGTCGGTTGCCACGGCGACCATGCTGGACACGACAACATGTCCAAAACTTGACATCAAGTTATGTTTTGCTGAGTTTCCGGCAATGCAAAAAAATTAGTCGGTTGCACGATACACAACTGTATTTAATCACATTTTTTTAGGGGAAGTAGAACGTTGGCAACAAGATTGACTTGGTATCATTGGAAATTATTTGAATGCAACACAAACTTTTTCTTCTTTTATTTTTCGTGTGTTTTTTTTTTTTAATTCCTTTTAAAAAATCTCATTGTGTTTCTTTTTTCCGAGCTGTTAGTTTTTTCTTTTTGTTCTCTATTTACTTTGTTTCCCTTTGTTTCTTTCTTTTCTTTTTTGTCTGAATTTTTCCTTCTTTTTTCTCTCCCTTTTGTTTCTTTTTTTTCCTCAGCTTTTCACTCCTTTTTCATTTTGGTATTTTTTTTCTTTTTTGTTCTATTCCCCCCTTCCTTTAAGTCATTTTGTGCATCATTTGACATAATATTTGGTCATATAGGGATGAAAGAAGCAAAAACAACCTGAAGAGCCGATTAGGACCTGAAAGAGCCGGTTTCTTTTGGTGAGCCGAGCCGAAGAAGCCGCTTCTCGAAAAACTGCGCTGGCTAGATTTTCTTGTGCGCTGAGAATGTGTGGGCAGTGCACGATTGCGCACGTGCGCACCTTAGAGGGAACATTGGATGTGACCTGTATCTGATATGTGAAAGTCCATCTGGATGGCAGAAACCCGATTTCTTACACACCAGACCTAGAACACTTTCATATGTGGTCCTAAAACAGTCATACTGCGTCATCATTAGGCGTCAGCAGGGTTGGGTAGGGTTGCTTTAACTTGATTACTTTCAATGACTTTTGGATGACTCCAATACCAAATATGCTAATAAAAGACAAAAGAAACTAAATAGGAATCAAATGACTACCGTAAATTCCGGACTATAAGCCGCTACTTTTTTCCCAAACGTTCAACCCTGCGGCTTTTTCAGTGATGCGGCCAATTTATGTCATTTTTCTAACGGCCACCAGCGGCGCTCGAGTACAAAAGGTAAGATTTAGACCGGTGGAATATATGCACCGAGGAAGACTGCAACTTCTTAGCTTGTGCACAAATTAAATTAGCGTAGACATATCCTCATCATGCGAATTGCAAAAAGAAAGGCACATGACGCAGCTTTCAAGCTAAAAGCAATCGAGCAATCCAATAAAGAAGGAATCAGAGCTATTGCACGTAAACTTTACTTTGCGAGCGTGTTGCTAGCGTGTTCTTGAATAGGTTTTGGAATAAGGGAGCGTGGGACGTTTATATGACAAAGTTTCTTTCCGATACTGAGGAGGAAAACGACTTTGATGACGTCAGTTATAAGGAGGAAGATGAGGACGGTTTACCGTTATTTATAAAAGTACGGTAATTTTTTTTAACAGACCTGTTTACTGTGTTGCGAGCGTGTTGCTACCTGTCACAATTCACGGTTTGGGATGAAAGTTATATTATTAACATTAAAGCTTTGAAAACTCTCTCGGTGTACCGTCTTTCTTTGTAAATATGTGTAACTGTGTATAATTTGTATTTGCAACTGTAGATTTTTGTAATGTATTTATTTCAGAGACTTTTTCTAATATGTTTTCCACGGGCGAATCGAAAAGAAGGGGCCAAAACAACGGGGGCTGACGGGAAGTTGAGTAAAGGTGAGACGTGTTTGTGGACGCAGCGGACAATAGTGGATATATATTTTTCCCACCATTACCTTTGGAAATATAGACTTTTTTTCCTTGGATTACTTTCAACGGGACCCGGACTCTGCAGGTCTGCATCAAACCTTAAGTACCGGTATCATTTTCCATTCATTTTGCCGGCTGTGGTTTTTGGACTGTGTACTTTATATTCTATTTATATTTTATTGTATAAAAGCAGTTTTCCTCTTAAAATGTGATGGGTGCGGCTTGTAATCAGGCTTACAATCAGGTGCGCTCTATAGTCCGGAATTTACGGTAAATTTTGTGCAGGCTTGGGGAGTAACGGAACACACGGAACGGCAAAAATGATGTTGGCAGGCTGTTTGGATTTCTTTTCATTTTGTTTCTGTCGCATTTGATGTTAGTTTTGCCGGAGATCAAAGAGATCAAAGCCGGGAGAGAAAGCTTACCACGTGTTGTGAGTCATCATTTTATTCATATTTAGTTTCTTTTGTCTTTTATGAGCATATTTGGTATTGGAGTAATCCAAAAGTCATTGAAAGTAATCAAGTTAAAGTAACCCTACCCAACCCTGGGCGTCAGACGGTACTGTTCTGCCTTTAACCAGGTGGGAGGAAGCAAAGAAATCAACAACCACGGCGGACGAAAACACGGAGTGTTATGTATCCCAACATGAACACTTGTTTATTTTGTATTCTCACTGAACCGTCAAGATCGCGTACAACTGGATTCACAAGATGTCTCTCGAGTTCGTTCTTAAATAGTAAATGGTCTGCATTTCTTTAGCGCTTTTCAAGTCAATGAAGACTTTACAATCTGCTTCACACTTAACCATTCACACACACACTCACACACCAATAGGGAGTCAGCCATGCAAGGCCCCCACCTGATTATTGGGGGCATTAGGAATTCAGTGTCTTGCCCAAGGACACTTCGACATATGACACAGAGGAGCTGGGAATCGAACCCACGACCTCCTGAGCTAATGTCGAGCAATCGTATCCTTTAGTACAGGGGTCTCCAAAGTTTTTAAGGTGAGAGCAACTTTTTGTTACTTATTAGCGAAATGTTGATTTGCATTTCTGAAATAAAAACTGGTCTTTTACTCCTCACTATCTTGTTACTATGTTATTCCCGGGTTAATTGTTGCAAGTAGAAGAAAGAGAGAAAGAAATAAAAAGAGACAAGAAAGAAAGAGAGAAATGGAAAAAGAGAGAGACAAAGAGAGAGAGAGAGAACGAAAGCATAAGGAAGAAAAGAAGAGAAAAAGAAAGAGAGATAGAAAAAGAAAGAGTAAGAAAGAAGAGAGGAGAAAAAGAAAGAGCGAGAGAGAGAGAGAGCGAAAGAGAGAATGAAGAAGTAAGAGAGAGAGAGAGATAAATAAAAGAAAGAGACAGGAAGAGAGAGAAGAAAGAAATAGTAAGAAAGAGAGAGATAAATGAAAGAAAGAAAGAAAGAGAAAGAGACAAGAAAGAAAGAAAAAGAGAAATAGAAAAAGAGAGAGATGAAGAGAAAAAGAGAGAGACAAAGAGAAAAAGAGAGAGAGAGAGAGAGAGAGAAAGAAAGAGTAAGAAAGTAGAGAAGAGAAAAAGAAAGAGAGATAGAAAAAGAAAGAGTAAGAAAGAAGAGAAGAGAAAAAGAAACAGCGAGAGAGAGAGAGAGAGAGAGAGAGAGAGAGAGAGCGGAAGAGAGAATGAAGAAGTAAGAGAGAGAGAGAGACAAATGAAAGAAAGGGACAGGAAGAGAGAGAAGAAAGAAATAATAAGAAAGAGAGAGATAAATGAAAGAAAGAAAAAAAGAAAGAGAAAGAGACAAGAAAGAAAGAAAAAGAGAGATAGAAAGAGAGAGATCTGTGACAAATATCTTGGGGCTGTCATATCAGAAGAGGGGTCAGAAGGGGGTCAGAAACAAAAACCACGGCCAGGATAGCTCAAACCACAGCTGGACTCAAACCCTTCTGGAGGGACAAGAACTTAGCAGTGACATCAACAGAACTGTTGTCAACTGGTGTCTGGTCACGACACAAGATCATCAGGATTGGCTTAGATCATTCTCCAGGGTATAGTCCAAGGGAGCAGAAGAAAAACTGGGCCGACAACATCAAAGAATGGACTGGTGCCAACTGTGCCACGACCCAAAAACAGGCCAGGAACCATCAGAGTGGAGAAAACTGTCCAGAGTTGCATTCTCATTGGTTCCCCGATGACAGATGCGGTTAAGGGATCCGTGAACTGTATTAATTGTCTCATCTCATCTCATTAGCTGCACCGCTTATCCTCAGTAGGGTCGCGGGGGTGCTGGAGCCCATCCCAGCCATCTTCGGGCAGTGGGCAGGGGACACTCTGAACTGGTTGCCAGCCAATCGCAGGGCACAGAGGGACAGACAACTCGCTCGCACATTCACACCTAGGGACAATTTGGACTGGCCAATCCACCTGAAATGCATGTCTTTGGAATGTGGGGGGAAACCAGAGTTCCTGGAGGAAACCCACGCAAGCACAGGGAGAACATGCAAACTCCACACAGGAGGTTCGATCTCATGACCTCAGAACTGTACTGCGGCCAATTAACCTGACATGCATGTTTTTGGAATGTGGGAGGAAACCGGAGTGCCCGGAGGAAACCCACGCAAGCACAGGGAGAACATGCAAACTCCACACAGGAGGTTTGATCTCATGGCCTCAGAACTGTACTGCGGCCAATTCACCTGAAATGCATGTTTTTGGAATGTGGGAGGAAACCGGAGTGCCCGGAGGAAAGCCACGCAAGCACGGGGAGGACATACAAACTCCGCACAGGAAGTCCAGTAGCTGGATTTGAACCCACACAGGAGGTTCCCAAGACCTTAGAACTGTGCAGCACACGCCGCCGTGCTGCCCTCTGTATTAATTGTATGCACTTATAATCCAAATAATTTGTACCTTCTATGTATTATTTTTTTTTTTTTTTTTTTTTTTATCCAGGTTACTATAGGTTCAGAATGTTTTTATCATTTACTTCACATTTTTACTGTCTTTTTTATTCCAAAAGGAAAATTTGGGCCACAAATGATTCCAAAATCCATTCGTTTTTAACAGGAATTCAAATGGGTATACAGTGGAATCCTCACTTAGGTTGCCGCCATATTTGTCTGGTAACACAGTGCCATCTAGTGGTCAAATATTACACACTGGGGCTTAAATAGAGAAAAAATTCTGACTTTGACTTTTTCAATGACACCCCATTTTTAAATTTTGATTTTTCATCAGATACACCAGAGTTGCTTCCCTTATCGTGCTTTCTGGGTTTATTGATTGTATTTATTGTGTCCTCCATTCTATAACATTTGTGTCTGGTACCATGAATAAAAATGGTGTGATGAACAAGATAGAATATGTTGTTCCAGGGGCAGCACGTTGGAGTGGTTAACGAATGTGAGGCACAGTTCTCATGTCATGAGATCAAACCTCCTTTGGGAGTTTGCATGTTCTCCCTGTGCTCGCGTGGGTTTCCGCCCACATTCCAAAAAACATGCATGTCAGGCTAACTGGCTGGTCCAAATTGTCCCTAGGTGTGAATGAACGACCGAATTGTCTGTCCCTGTGACTGGCTGGCAACCAGTTCAGGGTGTCCCCTGCTCTCTGTCCAAAGATAGCTGGGATGGGCTCCAGCACACCCGCGACCCTACTGAGGATAAGCGGTGCAGATAATCGTTAATGCCAGGTCGCCGAAGTTGCTTTTAACCCTCGAGAAACGATAACGAGCAATTTAGTTCGGTATATGTCTTTTTTTGTGCTGTTGTCATTAGTGTTTGCATGTCTTTGTTGCAATCTGGCACTATTCTCCACAATATGATTGCCCTGAAATGCATTACAGGGCTTATATTTTAAGCGACACAGCCCGTATTCACATTATTCGAGAGTTTGAGATTCGGCCCTCTCACTGCTGCGGCCCGGGTTCAATTCCCCTTGCGTCAAATTGTGGTGAGCGATATGTTCAATCATTGACCAGCTCGGTGGCCCTGGGGGTATGGTGCCCGCCCCGAGACTGGGAGGTTGTGGTTCAAGCCTCGGCCAAGTCATACCTAAGACTTAAACATTGGTACCCGTTACCTCCCTGCTTGGTGTTCAGCATTAGGGGTTGGAATTGGGGGGTTTGGTCACCTAATGACTCCCAACACCTCAGTTGGGTTGAGCAAGGGGGCTGGGAATCCCCTCCTCTAAATCAATCTCCCAAAAAGAGCCAGAATTGACTCTAGCCACCTCCCACTAGGGGGATATGGCTGTGGTATATATATAATATATATATATATCATATATAAGATTTGACCCTCTCACTGCTGCCCGGGTTCGATTCCCGTTGCGTCAAATGTTTTGAGATTGTGGTGAGCGATATTTTCAATCATTGGCACACGACTGTAAAATGTTGTGAAGAACACCCACCCAAACGTTGAGGTAGGCTAAAAAATGTACAGAAATAAATCCGATAAGTTCACATTTCATCAGGAAGGAGCTAGTGACTTACTGGGATAGCGGTAGTAAAAGTCGTTATCGTAGTCGGAGTGGTTGTTGAAGCGATGCCATTGCCTGGCATCCACCTCGTCATCATACTGGACCAGCACGCCGAAGAGGATGATGAGGATGATCTGCAGGATGAAGCAAACGAGGGGAAGCTTCAGCCGCATGTTGGTGGAGGTGTCCGTCATGGCGAACCGGTTCCTCTTGGGGTTAAACGATCCGAGCGGAGAAACCTTTCGGCGGACTTCAGTGTGAGTTTGTGCGTGTTTGTGATTGTGCGTGCATGTGTGAAAGAGTTGAGTGAGCTTCGTTTTCATTTGAGCTTCTCATCCTGCACGCCTCCTAGGGGGCAGGGTTAGTTATAGCCCCGCCCATGAGCAGGGTTGGGTAGGGTTACTTTAACTGGATTACTTTCAATTACTTTTGGATGACTACAATACCAAATATACTAAGAAAAGACTAAATATGAATAAAATGTTTAATTTTGTGCAGGCTTGGGGAGTTTGTTTCTGTCGCATTTGATGTTCGTTTTGCCGGAGATTAAAGAGATCAAAGCCGGGAGAGAAAGCTTACCACGTGTTGTGAGTCATCATTTTATTCGTATTTAGTTTATTTTGTCTTTTATTAGCATATTTGGTATTGGAGTAATCCAAAAGTAGTTAAAAGTAATCCAGTTAAAGTAACCCTACCCAACCCTGAGTACTAGTGATAGTTTTCAGGTGCACACTTTGTCACCATTGTCCTTTTGTGTGTCTGACACCTAAATACTTCAAAATTACTACAAAACTAAAGATCAAATTCAATGTTTGAAAACAAAGACCTAACATATTTTGTCTTCATTTTGATAAGAAAAAAAAACACCACATAAATACTACAAAAATACAACGACAGTAATCATAAAACATACTAAAGAAATACTACAAAGATACTAGAATGAAAACCTGTCAAAATACTTCTGTCATGAACCAGAACAGGATCAGGACCCAAACGCGTGACGTTTTTCACACAAGCCTTTTATTTTACGGGAAATGGGGAGTCATGACGAGATCGATTCCAATTGCCCGAGTTGATATCGGACAGATGGGGTCGATACCGGACAGAACGGGACAGAAAGGATTGATAACGAAACAGGATATTGAAATTAAACAGGACAAACTAGATGGGAACAAAAACAGGAGAGCATAATAAACAGGACAAAAATAGACGAAAACGAAACTGGAAACCGATATTAAACAGGACAAAATAAACGGGAACAATACCGGACAGGAAATACCAACAGGAAACAGGACCATGTTTAAACCCACGTCCAGCGGGGGCAGAACTTTGTTGACGGGCTGACAAAGGAGAAATGAGAGCACTGAGCTTAAATAGACTACAACACGTGGTAAGGTTTCTCTCCTGGCTTTGATCTTTCTTTCTTTCTTTCTTTCTTTATTTCTTTCTTTCTTTGATTTATCTCTCTTCTTTCTTACTATTTCTTTATTCTCTTTCTCTCTCTCTCTCTCTCTCTCTCTCTCTCTCTCTATCTTTCTTTCTCTTTATTTTTCTAGCTCTCTTTCTTTCTCTCTTCTCTACTTTCTTACTCTTTCTTTCTCTCTCTCTCTCTCTTTTTCTATTTGTCTCTCTCTTTTTCTCTTCATCTCTCTCTTTTTCTATCTCTCTTTTTCTTTCTTTCTTGTCTCTTTCTCTTTCTTTCTTTCTTTCTTTCATTTATCGCTCTCTTTCTTACTATTTATTTCGTCTCTCTCTTCCTGTCTCTTTATTTCATTTATCTCTCTCTCTCTTACGTCTTCATTCTCTCTTTCGCTCTCTCTCTCTCTCGCTCTTTCTTTTTCTCCTCTCTTCTTTCTTACTCTTTCTTTTTCTATCTCTCTTTCTTTTTCTCTCCTCTTCTTCCTTATGCTTTCATTCTCTCTCTCTCTCTTTCTCTCTCTCTCTCTCTTTTTCTCTTTGTCTCTCTCTTTTTCCATTTCTCTCTTTCTTTCTTGTCTCTTTTTATTTCTTTCTCTCTTTCTTCTACTTGCAACAATTAACCCGGGAATAACATAGTAACAAGATAGTGAGGAGTAAAAGACCAGTTTTTATTTCAGAAATGCAAATCAACATTTCGCTAATAAGTAACAAAAAGTTGCTCTCACCTTAAAAACTTTGGAGACCCCTGTACTAAAGGATACGATTGCTCGACATTAGCTCAGGAGGTCGCGGGTTCGATTCCCAGCTCCTCTGTGTCATATGTCGAAGTGTCCTTGGGCAAGACACTGAATCCCTAATGCCCCCAATAAGCAGTTGGGGGCCTTGCATGGCTGACTCCCTATTGGTGTGTGAGTGTGTGTGTGAATAGGTAAATGTGAAGCAGATTGTAAAGTCTTCACTGACTTGAAAAGCGCTAAAGAAATGCAGACCATTTACTATTTAAGAACGAACTCGAGAGACATCTTGTGAATCCAGTTGTACGCGATGGGATGTTGAAGGTTCAGTGAGAATACAAAATAAACAAGTGTTCATGTTGGGATACATAACACTCCGTGTTTTCGTCCGCCGTGGTTGTTGATTTCTTTGCTTCCTCCCACCTGGTTAAAGGCAGAACAGTACCGTCTGACGCCCAGGGTTGGGGTAGGGTTACTTTAACTTGATTACTTTCAATGACTTTTGGATGACTCCGATACCAAATATGCTAATAAAAGACAAAATAAACTCAATAGGAATAAAATGATGACTCACAACACGTGGTAAGCTTTCTCTCCTGGCTTTGATCTCTATGATCTCCGGCAAAACTAACATCAAATGCGAAAGACACAAAATGAAAATCAATCCAAACAGCTTGCCGACATCATTTTTGCCGTTCCATGTGTTCCGTTACTCCCCAAGCCTGCACAAAATTGAGTCATTTTATTCCTATTTCGTTTCTTTTGTCTTTTATTAGCATATTTGGTTTTGGAGTAATCCAAAAGTAATTGAAAGTAATCCAGTTAAAGTAAACCTCCCCAACCCTGCCCATGAGAAGTTTCCAGGTAATGTTTAACTTCCGGCGAAGCAAAAATGCACTTTCCAGGGTAAAGTACAGTAATTCCACGCGTCTTTGGGGCTAGACTGCAGCTTTGAATAAAGTGTAGCTTATCCCTTTATTTTGTGACAGGACAGAGGAAAACAGCAAGCTGCTCTTTTTCCGCATTGTGTTTAATGCGATTTTCCAGTCGAATTGATTTGTAACTGACATGATGCTTTAGTGGTTGATTGAACTTGTAAAATTGCAACAAGGTTATAAAATAATAATAAAATAAATTGTTATTGTCGCGGTTGCCATGGCGCCCAATCGGCCCCGCCCGTGTGGTGCCAGCTGCAGCTTGTTGACAGAATGGCGTCCCCTCTATTTAAACCCTGTCCTGTCAATCCCCTGTTGTCAGTCCGTCCACAAACCTCTGTTTTTACACGGCAAGCCTTTTTTCGATCCTGACTCCCACCTGTCCCGTTTTTGCTCCCGTTTGTCTCCGTCTACGACCCATTTTGATTCCAACCACGACTGCTTTCTCGTCCCGACATACGACCGGTTTTTGATCCCGATCACGTCTGCTCTCTCGTTCGGGCTTACGACTCGTTTCCGACCCCGACCACGTCTTGCTCTCCCGGTCCGGCTACCGACCAGTTTTCCACCCCTGACACCACCATCGCTCACTACGGAAGATCCACTTCCGTGTTCGGATCACAAGCCGAGTACGAGAGCCAACACCGGATCGTGGGCGCACCCCTTCCTCGTTCCTTCAATAAAACTTGTGGTAACCGTTGCGCGAGTGGGTCCTGTTTCCGTTCTGGTCCTGAAAGTTATTTTAGGAATTACGGGTCATTTTTTAGTAAATGTTTTACTTCTTAGACACGTGCTTCTTTTAGATGATGTAAAATGACGGCTCACTAATCTCAGATTCTCGGAATACTTCAATATCAGTCTTTGCAGAGGATAAATAAATGAGTCTTGTGTTATATAATCTGTGTTGGTCTACTGTTTGTGGCTAAATATCCACTAAAATAACGCATAAATACAAAACTTTTGGGGTCTGTGTACCCTTTTCCACCAGAGGGCACCTATTGGGTTTGGAATTGGGACAGTGTGTCCAATCATCACACACGTGTCCCTTATTACATTTAGGACATTTTGGAAAGAGCCTGTTGTCGGGTCATCGTCATTTTCCACCAATAAAAAAGGAATACCTCAAATTAACCAACCATATTAATCCATCAGGGGGCAGCACGGCGGCGCAGTGGCTAGCGCTTGTGCGGCACAGTTCATGTCATGGGAACCTGTCGTGGCTTCCTGTGCGGAGTTTGTATGTTCTCCCCGTGCTTGAGTGGGTTTCCTCCGGGCACTCCGGTTTCCTCCCACGTTCCAAAAACATGCATTTCAGGTGAATTGGCCGGTCCAAATTGTCCCTAGGTGTGAATGAGCGAATGAGTTGTCTGTCCCGGTGTGCCCTGCGATTGGCTGGCAACCAGTTCGGGATGGGAGACAGAGAAGTCAGGTGCGTAAAAATAGGAAGCCAGGGACAGACGAGATCGAAACTGGACGGGACAGACGGGATCGATACCAGATACAGGATACACGAGCAGATAACGGACAGGACGGGACAAATGGGATCGATACCGGATACAGAATGCAGGAGCAAGATACTGGACAGGAGAGGAAAGACGGGATCGATACCGGATAAAGGATTCACGAGCAAGATACCGGACAGGACGGGACCGACCCAGGATACTGGATACACGAGCAGGATACCGGACAGGACGGGACAGACCCAGGATACCGGATACACGAGCAGGATACCGGACAGGACAGGGCAGACAGGATCGAAACCGGATACACGAGCAAGATACCGGACCTGACGGGACAGACGGGATCAATACTGGATACTGGATACACGAGCAGGATACCAAACAGAGTCAAAATGTATGCCTTGCAGGTGCAGAGGTTTGTTGACGGATTGACAAAGAATGAATGAAAGCACTGAGTTTTAACAGGAGGGAAACCAATCAGGCAACGAGCAGCAGCGGGCAATGGGCAATCGTGAACATTTTTCCCACAAAAACTGGAAAAATAACCTTTAATGTTACGTAGTTATGTATTCTATTTGTATTTTTACTCATAACTACAGTAACATTGAATAATAATAAGCGGTGACGACTATTCAGCCAATCAAAATGCAGAACACAATATTCAAAGCAAATTATCTATGGGATCTGTGTTCATTTTCAAGACTGTCACATGTCTTCATCAGGTTTGGTTCTTCTTAAATGGGTCTTTAAAAATCCTAAAATGACTTGAATTGTTTAAAAAAAATCCACATATCCTCATTTTTTTCAAAACCGTAAAATTTTAAAGCCACGGTGTTAACTGATATTTCTTTAAGTACAAAAGTATACATTACCACAGACAGGTATTCGTCAACATACGTGTGCGAGGTTTTTTTTCTTCTGGTTTTGGAGAGTTTCGATAAGAGATGTCAATCACAGCAATATCTCAAGTCCATCTCCCCCCAGAGGCAAAAGGAGGAATGTTGTTATGATTTGTAGGAATGCTGAAAACGACCTGAAGAAAAAAGACGGAGTAATTGGAGGAAATTGGAAGAAAAGACATTGTAGATTCTGAAGGTTTGAAGGTCAAAGTCAGCCAACGTTTTATTTTATGCAATAAATGTGTGACTTATATTATTATTATATTTATTGGATTCTAAAGTATAAATCCAAAATCATGTATAAACTGAATTTAATTTTTTTTTTACTGATAAATGTAAATAAGATACTAAAGTTTCATATTTTTATCTCAAAAATTATCTAACGTTTTTTGTTTTTTCTAAACTCTAAGACACTGTATAGTTAATTTTTATCTCACATTTCATTTTCTACCTCGCAAAAATCACTTTTAACATGTCTTTAGAAGTTCGAAATTGCGTTGTAACTTCTTCAAAACGCCCAGGGTTTTTAAATGTATATTTTAAACATATTTAAAGTGATTTTATTGTTTCAAAGGTCCGTATTAGGTCTTAAAAGTATTTAAAAGTTTCAAGTTGTCAGGTAGCTTCTTAGAAATTGTGTTATTTCATTTATCGTTTGAATATATTCAAAAAGTCTTTAAAACTTTCAAATTGTCACATGAATTGTCATGTCCTGCACGGTTGTCATGGCGCCCAGCTGGCCCCGCCCCATGACACAGACTGACCTGCATTTCCTGATTACTCCGATGGGTACTTAAACTTGCTTTTTGGAACTGCCCTTTGCCAGATCGTTGTTTACACTTGTTTATGTTTCTTGGACCTTGTTGCACTTCGGTGTAACATTCTGTGAGATTCTGGCAAGTTCTGGTTTCTGAGAAATGCCTAGATTGTATATTTTTCCTGCATTTGAACCTGCTTTGTTTTGTTTTTGGTCCGTTTGTGTGTTGGACAACTTTTCTTTGTCAATTAAAGTGACAGATCGTCTACGCAAATGAGTTCCTACTTCCTGCTTCCCGACCCGCTTCGTGACATGAATTCTTAAGAATACCAGTTGTGTTGTTAAAATCATATTTGAGACATATTCTTAGTGACTTAAGTGTACTAAAAATATCTTTTAAGGCTTAAAAAGTATACAAAACTCTCAAACTGTCATGAACCGGAACCGGATCAGGACCCAAACGCGTGACGTTTCTCACACAAGCCTTTTATTTTACGGGAAATGGGGAGTCATGCACGTTAGGCAGAAGTCTGGCGTGGAATGATAGGAAGCCAGAGGCTGACGAGATCGATACCAATAGCTCGAGTAGATATCGGACAGATGGGGTCGATACCGGACAGGACGGGAGAGACAGGATTGATATCAAAACAAGATGTCGAAAATAAACAGGACAAACTGGACGGGAACGAAAAATGGAAACGGGACAAAATAAACAGGAACAATACCAGACAGGAAATACCAACAGGAAACAGGACCGAGTCAAAACCCACGTCTTGCAGGTGCAGAGGTTCGATGACGGACTGACAAAGGGTGAGTGAGAGCACTGAGCTTAAATAGGAGGGAAGCCAATCAGTCAACGAGCCGCAGCTGGCGCCAAACGGACGGGGCCAATAGGGCGCCATTGGAAACCGTGACAGTATTAGGTCTCATAAAGTCTTTAATGCTTTCAAATCGTCGCGTCACTTCTCAAAAATGACAGTTGTGTGATCAAAATTCGATTTGAGATGTATTTAATGTGTCTTTATTTCCCTAAAACTTTCTATTCACCTTTAAAAGTTTAAATTTGTCACATATAAATGTCATTTATGTTATCAAATATATGATAAATGTATTCAAAGTGTCTCAAAATTCTATTTAGTCTTTGAAAGTCTTTAAAAGCTTTTTATTGTCACCCAACTTCTTAAAAAATGGCAGTTGAGTAATTGTAAAAAATCATATTTTAAATATATTTGATTTGTCTTTAGTTACTTAAACGTTTATGATAAAGTTATTAAACGTGTTTTTAAGTCTATTTGGTCTTAAAACGTCTTTAGAAGCTTTTTATTGACACCCAATTTCTTGAAAAATATTATATATATATAACATTTGAGTTATCAAAATTATATTTTAAATATATTCATTTTATTTATCTAGATGATTTGATCAAGCCTCTATCTCAGGATCATTGTCTTCGTTGTAAACGAAGCAAGCGGTTTGATGTAGTGAAAGGAAGTCCGTCTCTTTTTAGAGAACCGGCTTTTTCGGCTCAACTCATCAAAGAGAGCCGGTTCTCAAACGGCTCACTTGCTTTGATGCATCATATTACGAATGATGATGTTGTATAAAGAAGTTAAGAAAAAAAAGGAAGTCTAAAAGGAGAAAATGAAAAAAGACAGGGTTGCGGTTATCCCTTTAATCAGTATATTACCAACAATAATTTAATGCAGAAAATGAATTGATAATTTGAATAAGAAAATGTATTATTCTACTTAATTATATTTGCATGTATCTTCTCCTTCTACAGTGTAGGTCCAAGCTACTTCATTTTTGAACTTTTTTTATAATAAACCTCATTCATGTCGAGCAACTCAGTGTCTCACAACAAAATGTTCATTAACAATATATATGATATACAGAAACACATGTACTATATAACATGTTAAACTACACTGGGAGGTCGCTGGTTCGCGCCTCGGCCGAGTCATACCTAAGACTTATAACATTGGTAAAATGGCGGCGCCCTCTGTTGGCTGCGGCTGCATCGGCTCGCTACAACGGGTCAGGTGTATCGACATTTCGTTCTGTGTACATTGTTACAAAGAATGACAATACAAAGGAAATTATTATTATTATTATTATTATTATAAATAAACACGTTTGAAAAAAAAAGTATGGTGTAAGATTATTTTGTATTATGGGAAAATAGAATAGAATAGAATAGAATAGAATTGTCATCGTTACAAAATGGGTTAACATATTGTGACAACGAAATTGGGCATGGCACTCCAGTTTCACATATTCACAGTGAGGATAAAAGAAACCAAGAAGATAAAGGAACAGAGAAGATAAGGTTATAAAAACAAGGAGGATAAGGTTATAGTTATAATTTACACAATATTTACACAAGAAATGTCGGCATGTAGGATGTTACATACAGTTTGGTATCGTAAGGGTTTGTGCAATATGCATTTGGTGCAAAAATAGTCAACATAGTGCAAAAAAATAGTCAACATTGTGCAAAGTGAGCATAGACATGAATACAATTTTACATCTGTATGAGGTAGTGTTTTTGCAGGAGTTTGTTTGTTGTGCGGTGTGTGTTAAGGGCGGTAATGGCTCTGGGGAAGAAACTGTCTCTGAGTCTGTTTTTGTTTTGTGTGACTTGTAGCGCTTGCCGGAAGGCAGCAGGTCAAAGAGGTGGTGGGAGGTGGTTAGAAAAATCCTTGATGATGTTTTCTGCTCTGCTAAGGTAGCGAGAGCAGGCAATGTCCTCCAGACTGGGCAGAGAGCAACCGACGATTTTGCGCCGCCACCGAGCGGCTGCCTTTCCAGCAGCTCCCCTGTTATCTCTCACTTTTTGTGATTTTTTGTTTTATTGTCTGCTCCTATCTTCAGTGTTTTTCTTCCCGTTTTGACAACTACACTATGGATTACTTTCTATCCTATGGACATGGGTTTTAGCGCACAAAAATGCATTTATTCAAGGAATCAACTCCTTGCGCTGAAGAATTCTCATGCCGGCGTGATGAAAGGGCCTATCGTGGAAGAAGAGCCGGAGCTAGCGAAGCGGCTAGCGGCGTTATAAGTCTTCGGTACCATCCGTAATCATGGTAAATGCGAACTCACGACCAAATAAGACCAACGAGTGCTGGTGGAAAACATCGAAGCGCACAGGGAGCGCAGTTGCTGTGTTTTGCGGAAACCTGGCTCACGTTTAGCATTCCGGACGCTAACGTGTAGCTACCCGGAGCTACCCGGAGCTACCCGGAGCTACCCGGAGCTATCCGGCTTCAGCGCCGCTATACAGAGACACGAAAGCCTGCGGGAATCGGAGAGGAGGCGGACTTGCTAACACGAGGTGGTGTATCCCTGGACACAAAGAAAAGGTTTTCCATCTGCCGCAGGGATGTCGTGTGACGTCATCCACTCCGCTACAACCACCCCTTGGGCATCATGTTAATCTGTTAATAAACAACAGGGTAGACTGCTGGAAATGTGAATTTCCCTGCGGCAGATGGAAATCTTTTCTTGTGTCCAGGGATACACCACCTCGTGTTAGCGAGTCCGCCTCCTCTCCGATTCCCCCAGGCTTTCGTGTCTCTGTATAGCGGCGCTGGAGCCGAATTGCTCCGGGTAGCTCCGGGTGGCTACACGTTAGCGTCCGGGGTGCTAAACGTGAGCCACGTTCCCGCAAAACACAGCAACTGCGCTCCCAGTGCGCTTCGATGTTTTCCACCAGCACTCGTTGGTCCTATTTGGTAGTGAGTTCACGTTTACCATGATTACAGATGGTACCGAAGACTTATAACGCCGCTAGCCGCTTCGCTAGCTCCGGCTCTTCTTCCACCATAGGCTCCTTCATCACGCCGGCACGAGAATTCGTCAGGGCAGGGAGTTGATTCCTCGAATAAACGCATTTTTGTGCTCTAGTTGTCAAACGGGAAGAAAAACACCGAAGATAGGAGCAGACAATAAAACAATAAATCACAAAAAGTGAGAGATAACAGGGCAGCTGCTGGAAAAGGCAGCCGCTCGCTTTGATGCAGTCCATTTATTATTTACCTCGTGTTCTTCTTGTGATGACACACTAATACACAAACAAGCACACACCTGTACACGATGCATACCTCTCACACACCTCACATGACTGATCATACCTGCAGATAACACCAAATATTTGTCCTTAATACTATCACAACCATCCAGAATTGTTAACATTTGCTCTACAGATAGTTGTTAATGACTCCACATAGACCACACGTGTCAAACTCCCGGCCCGCGGGCCACATCCGGCCCGCCGTGGGATCATATCCTGCCCGCAAGACCATTTTACATTCCTGTTATTAATGGCCCGTTCTCCATCCCGTTCAAATCTTGAGCCAATTTTTGGTTTGAATAATTTTATTGACACTAGTAACATCAAATAAACAAGGTGAGGTTCGAACAGTTTTTCTCGACAATCTTTAATTAAGCATGTTCACAATTCATTAGCTCATTAGCTGCACCGCTTATCCTCAGTAGGGTCGCGGGGGTGCTGGAGCCCATCCCAGCAATCATCGGGCAGTGGGCAGGGGACACCCTGAACTGGTTGCCAGCCAATCGCAGGGCACACGGGGACAGACAACTCACTCGCTCATTCACACCTAGGGACAATTTGGACCGGCCAATTCGCCTGAAATGCATGTCTTTGGAATGTGGGAGAAAACCGGAGTGCCCGGAGGAAACACACGCAAGCACGGGGAGAACATACAAACTCCGCACAGGAAGTCTGGAGCTGGACAACAGCACGGCGGCGCAGTGGTTAGCGCATGTGCGGCACAGTTCATGTCATGGGAACCTCCTGCGTGGGTTCAAATCCAGCTCCAGACTTCCTGTGCAGAGTTTGTATGTTCTCCCTGTGCTTGCGTGGGTTTCCTCCCATGTTCCAAAAACATGCATTTCAGGTGAATTGGCCGGTCCAAATTGTCCCTAGGTGTGAATGAGCGAATGAGTTGTCTGTCCCCGTGTGCCCTGCGATTGGCTGGCAACCAGTTAGGGTGTCCCCTGCCCACTGCCCGGAGATGGCTGGGATGGGCTCCAGCCCCCCCGCGACCCTAATGAGGATAAGCGGTACGGCTAATGAGATGAGATGAGATGAGATGTTCCCTCGTCCGATTTTCTCAATCGTGATTAGTTAAACCTTGTCACTCGATCGAATCGGAAAAAAGATGGACTCCTACTACGACCTGAAGTGTGTTTTGAATTTTGGCCCACTGTGCAATTGAGTTTGACATCCCTGACATAGACGATGCTAATATATCCATTTTTGATTCCCTATACGGTAACTCCCTCTATGACATTTATCTTCATGCTAAGAACACCACAGTGAGTTTTTTGTGTTTCCTGGAGATGAAATGAGTTTCCAGCTACGGTGCGAGTCGTAATCTGTGCATCAGGACCAGAGGGCCGGCTACGGGTGATAAAAGCAATCTCTCCATCTGAGGCATCAATGGCACCAGGAGAAGAAAAATGATATATGCAGGTCTAAACCTGCCGGGCATGCTCCTATGGAAGAACTTGAGGAGATCACGTGGACTCCACACAGACGCAAAAATGCACAAATGCACACGAACATTGAGGAAATGCCGGGTGTTATTTTGCAAATGTACTTAGTAATAGTAATAGTAATAGTAATATTGTTTACAAATCCTACTGCTACAAATACCTTTTTACCTCTGCTGGTTTCCTGACTACTTGAGTCAGCTAAGAGTCAAAAAATATGTGGGAATGGCCATATTTATACTTTAAAGAACACATACTCAACCGAATATATATATATATATATATATATATATATATATATATATATATATATATATATATATGCTGCCATATACAAGAATGTGTATTAATATTAATATATATATATATATATATATATATATATATATATGTATATATATATATATATATATATATATATATATTAATACACATTCTTGTATATGGCAGCGCGGCGGCGCAGTGGTTAGCGCGTGTGCGGCACAGTTCTGAGGTCGTGGGAACCTCCTGCGTGGGTTCAAATCCAGCTCCCGGCCTTACTGTGCGGAGTTTGTATGTTCTCCTCGTGCTTGCGTGGGTTTCCTCCCACATTCCAAAAACATACATTTCAGGTGAATTGGCCAGTCCGAATTGTCCCTATTGTAACTGAATATAAAGTACACAGTCCAAAAACCACAGCCGGCAAAATGAACGGAAAATGATACCGGTACTTATGGTTTGATGCAGACCTGCAGAGTCCGGGTCCTGTTGAAAATAATCCAAGGAAAAAAAAAGTATATTTCCAAAGGTAATGGTGGGAAAAATATATATCCACTATTGTCCGCTGCGTCCACAAGCACGTCTCACCTTTACTCCACTTCCCGTCAGCCCCCGTTGTTTTCGCCCCTTCTTTTTGAATCGGCCTTGGAAAACATATCAGAATAAGTTTCTAAAATAAATACATTACAAAAATATACAGTCGCAAATACATTTTATACATGGTTACACATATTTACAAAGAAAGACGGTACACCGAGAGAGTTTTCAAAGCTTTAATAATATTATAACTCTCATCCCAAACCGTGCCTGTGAAGGGTAGCAAAACGCTTCGAGCAACACGTTCGCAATACAGCAAACGGGTCTGTTAAAAAAAACATACCGTACATGTAAAAATCACGGTAAACTGTCTTCATCTTCCTTCCTATAACTGACGTCATCAAAGTCGTCTTCCTTCTGTACGGGAAAGAGACTTTGTCATATCGACGTCGTCCCACGCTCCCTTATTCCAAAACACGCTAGCAACACGCTCACAAAGATAAAGTTTACGTGCAGTAGCTCTGTTTCCTTCTTTATCGGACTGCTCGATTGCGTTTGGCTTGAAAGCTGCGTCATGTGCCTTTCTTTTTGCAATTTGCATGATGAGGATATGTCTACGCTAATTGAATTTGTGCACAAGCTAAGAAGTTGCAGTCTTCCTCGGCGCATATATTCCACCGGTCTAAATTTTACCTTTTGTACTCGAGCGCCGCTGGCGGCCGTTAGAAAAATGACATAAATTGGCCGCATCACTGAATAAACCACAGGGTTGGGAAAAAAGTAGCGGCTTATAGTCTGGAATTTACGGTATATAATTATTTCAGCACTATTATTTTGTATAATGTACAATATTGTTGTGAACTGAAAAATCTTGAAGAGATAACTGATTTGTATTTCCAATAAACAGTGATGATTAAAACGGAATGAATAATATAGATTTATATTATATATTTGTCGCCGATTTACAATTTCAACCTCGATAACACTAAATTTTGGGTAGCCATAGATCTCTGTTGGGACCAATTTTCCTTGTAATTTTCCTTACGGGTCTAAGCGTTCACACAAAGTCGGTGAGCAACGCTTGAAACAACAGTGAGCAACCATAATCCCAAGTGTGGCAAGATAATTAATTATCAAACATGTCCAAAACTTGACATTTTGCTGTTTGCAATGCAAAATTATTTTTCTCTTTTGAACGAATTGACTCATGTACTATTGCAAATTTTGTACGGCCTACAAGCGTTGTTTGTTCTTACAATTCTTTCACAAGATATCCATTTCTTTTTATTTCCTGATATATTTTGTCGCATAAAATTAACATTTTTGGGGGCTCATTGAGTCGGTTGCACGATACACAACTGTATTTAATTACATCTTTTAGTGGAAGTACAATGTTGCCAACAAGATTCACTTGATATCATTGGAAACACAAACTTTTTCTTCTTTTTTCTGTGTTTTTTTTTTCTACTTTTTTTTTTAATTCCTTAAAAAAATGTCATTGTGTTTATTTTTTCCGAGTTGTTACTTTTTTCTCTTTGTTCTCTATTTACTTTTTTCCTACATTTCTTTCTTTTCTTTTTTTCTGGCTTTTTCCTAAATGTTTCCTTCTTTTGTTCTCTTCCTTTTGTTTCTTTTCACTACTTTTTCATTTTGGTATTTTTTTCTTTTATGTTCTATTCCCCCCTTCTTTTAAGTCATTTTGTGCATAGTTTTACATAATATTTGGTCATGTTGGGATAAAAGAAGCAAAAACAACCTGAAGAGCCGTTTATGACCCGAAAGAGCCGGTTCCTTTTAGTGAGCCGAGCCGAAGAAGCCGGTTCTCGACAAACTCTACTAACTTTACTCAACTTCGTTCTACTTCGACTCGACTTCAAAATACCGCATTTAGGACACAACGTCAGGGGAACCCGTGTATTTTTACCTTCATGCACTGTAACTTTGACTTAAGTCGCTTAATTAGTAATTTTGAGCCCTCATTTTTGTGCGCTGGCTAGAGGGAACACTGGTCGGGACCCATAGATTTTTGAGCATGCGAGTCCCCGGGACCCATCACTTTTCACGGCTCAAATGAACACTGAAAGACATTTGCATGCTTTAACTTTTACAAAAGCAAACCTTTCACAGACGGGTACAAACGTAGACTAATACTATAGCATAGGTGCGCACACGTATGTGTCAGGTATGTGCATGTACCTGCAGGAACGCGTACAGGTGAGGGCCCTGCAGCTTTCAGCGGCACTTTGACAGACAGCGAAATGTTTCAGCCGATTCCAAGAAAAGAATCTTTGACTTATTGGCCTTCATACTTTAGCGTAGTACATTGGTGACCCCCGTGGGCGTCACGTCTCTCGTCACGCTCGGCTTCAGAGCGCCATCCGGCAGGACGGGAACGGGCGCCGCCCTATCACCGGGCTCATCTCGTCGTGAATACACAGAAGCCTCTGGTGGCCCCGCCCCGAAAGGGCGACGGCCAATGGGAGCAGCCGGTGTGGCCTCTTGCTGAACTGAAGTGCTTGGACTTGAAGGTACTGTGTCACAACCTGTTTGGCGCTAAGGCGTGTGCTGCACTCTTCACCTTTCAATTCCGTTACCTTGATAGGGTCTCTTACTTTGTGAATTTTGTTGAGCATTCCTTCACTTTTTGTTTCTTTTTGTTTCTGCACATCCGGTTTGAAGCATCATATTGGCGGTCTGTTTTCGATCACTTGCTAACTGACGCTTCTGATCAAGTCAAGTCACATTTATTTCTGACGCCCTTAATCAAAAAAATGTCTCAAAGGGCTGCACAGGATTACAATGACACCATGACCTGATCTTAAACCAACATGCGGGCAAGGAACAACTCAAAACCTCAGCGTGAGGAAAAAGAGAAACCTTGAGAAGGGACCTCACAAATGGTATCCCTCTTCCAGGATGACCAGGGTGAATTACATTTAGAATTACAGTACACAAACATAGTAAAGACTAGGTAACATGTTGAAAATTTGTCCGGAAAGTGCATGACAGCAGCGACGTCCCCAGCCTGTAAACTAGTCCAGAAAGTCTATGACGGCCACGACGCCGCTTCCCATCTCTGCCAGCTGGTCCATGGAGGCGTTCACATGCTTCAGGTCAAACGCTGGTGCGCTGTCTCATCTCAAATCGTCTCCTTCGTATAACCACCAGGCAGGCAGTCGGAAAAAGACAGGACAACACAGAATATGAGGTGGGCATCAATCATAAGCTTTGGAATAGAAGTGTGTCTTAAGCCTCGATTTAAAAACTTCATTGAGGTTGCAGATCTTATCTCCGGAGGCAGGGCGTTCCATAACACCGGGGCCCGGATGGAAAACGCTTTCGAGCCTGCAGACTTCTTGACTCTCTGAGTCACAAGTAGACCGGCATTTTCCGAGCGCAGACTCCGTGCAGGAACATAGGAGGAAATCAAATCAGAGAGATAAGAGGGTGCAAGTCCATGCAAACATTTATATGTTAGTAAGAGAACCTTAAAGTCACATCTTAAGTGGACTGGGAGCCAGTGCAAGTTGGCCACCACAGGAGTAATATGCTCAAACTTTTTGGTCCTAGTCAAAAGTCTAGCTGCCGCATTCTGAACCAGCTGCAAACTTCTAATGCTAGACATCGGGAGACCAGAAAGCAATACATTACAGTAATCAAGCCGAGAAGTAATAAAAGCATGAATTAAAACCTCTGCATCTGATTGGGACACCATCACACGAATCTTCGCAATATTACGGAGGTGGTAGGAAGCTATTCTAGTAATATTTTTCACGTGGATTAAATACAACACGAGTGATATTACATTTGTCTA
>NC_142350.1:63597463-63616496 GCF_059441175.1 Urocampus carinirostris | reverse complement strand
GTCTTTTTAACTTCTGCTCTAACTTCCTTTTTTCCTTTTCTGTTTTTTTCTCTTTCTCTCTTCCTACTGTTCGCACTTTCTTTTGTCTTTTATCTCCTTCTGTCTTTCTATTTCTCTTTGGATTTTTTTCTTCCTCTCCCTTTCTTTTCCCCCTCCCTCACGACTTTTTATCTTTTGTTTCTTACGCTTTCTCCCTCTGTCTCTATTTTTTTTCTTTGTCCCGCCCTCTCTCTCTTATTTCTTTATCTCTCTCTTTCCTTCTCTTTAATCTACTAGTCCGGCCCCCAAAATAATGTTTGTTCTATCGTGTGGCCCCCGAGTTAAAATGTGTTTGACACCCCTGGTTTATCGGGTCGAGAAGTCCAACATAGTTGGCGACAGAAAGCATATTCCTCTGCCTTTTGGTGCTTTTGTCCGTCCAGAGTGTTTTGTTGACATGGCCTTTGGAGCAACTTGAAGTTAAAAAATATTTTTGCATACATGATGGAGCTGCAGGCAGCACGGCGGCGCAGTGGTTAGCGCTTGTGCGGCACAGTTCATGTCATGGGAACCTGTCGTGGGTTCAAATCCAGTTGCAGACTTCCTGTGCGGAGTTTGTATGTTCTCCCCGTGCTTGCGTGGGTTTCTCCGGTTTCCTCCCACGTTCCAAAAACATGCATTTCAGGTGAATTGGCCGCTCCAAAATTGTCCCTAGGTGTGAATGAGCGAATGAGTTGTCTGTCCCTGTGTGCCCTGCGATTGACTGGCAACCAGTTCAGGGTGTCCCCTGCCCACTGCCCGATGATTGCTGTACCGCGACCCTACTGAGGATAAGCGGTGCAGCTGATGAGATGAGATGAGATTTAAATAGTAGGTAAAAATACATCAACTATCATATACAACTTGCATATTTTCTAATACTCGTTGAATAAATTTGAATTCATTTGACACCATATGAGGAAAGAGAGAGAGAGAGAGAGAGAGAGAGAGAGAGAGAGAAAGGGAGGAAGAGAGGAAGAGAGGAAGAGAG
This sequence comes from Urocampus carinirostris, assembly GCF_059441175.1. Taxonomy (NCBI): domain Eukaryota; kingdom Metazoa; phylum Chordata; class Actinopteri; order Syngnathiformes; family Syngnathidae; genus Urocampus; species Urocampus carinirostris. The sequence goes on along the minus strand of NC_142350.1, from coordinate 63,615,487 downwards.
GGAGAGAGGGAGAGAGGGAGAGAGAGAGAGAGAGAGAGAGAGAGAGAGAGAGAGAGAGAGAGAGAGAGAGAGAGAGAGAGAGAGAGAGAGAAATCCAAGTGAATTGGCCGGTCCAAATTGTCCCTAGGTGTGAATGAGGGAGTGAGTTGTCTGTCCCCGTGTGCCCTGCGATTGGCTGGCAACCAGTTCAGGGTGTCCCCCGCCCACTGCCCGAAGATGGCTGGGATGGGCTCCAGCCCTCCCGCGACCCTAATGAGGATAAGCGGTACGGCTAATGAGATGAGATGTAGCTGCGTCATGTGATTTTATCTGCATGTTGGTTTAAGATCAGGCGATGGTGTCTTTGTAATCCTGTGCAGTCCTTTGAGACATTTTTTGTGATTAAGGACGTCAAAAATAAATGTGACTTGACTACAACATCCCCTGATCTAAAACGTACATGAGGGAAAAGGAAAAACTCAAAACCCTCAACATGAGGAAAATGAAGAAACCTTGAGAAGGAGTTGCAGATGAGGTAATCCCCCTCCCAGGTTAACCAGGCTGCAATGGATTTTGCAATAACAAATAATACAACAGGAAATATAGGTCATTCATAAACTAGGGAATAGAAGTGTGTCTTAAGCCTAGATTTACACAGTTCCACTGAGGTTGCAGATTGATTCTCAGGGGACAGAGCATTCCGCAACACCTGGGCCCGAATGGAGAACGCTTTCGAATCGTGCACACTTTTGCATAATAATCATGGGTAAAAATGAATCTTGGATTGGCTTGCGCACATTATTTTCGGATCCGATTTGAATAAAAATTACATGAGATTTTGTTTGGATTTTCCTTGGCTAACCAATGTGTCAAACATCATTTGGTTTGGATACTACGGGCTGAAGATATTAACAGGGTTGGGTAGTGTTACTTTAACTGGATTACTTTCAATTACTTTTGGATTACTCCAATACCAAATATGCTAATAAAAGACAAAAGAAACGAAATATGAATAAAATGACTCAATTTTGTGCAGGCTTGGGGAGTAACGGAATACATGGAACGGCAAAAATGATGTTGGCAAGCTGTTTGGATTGATTTTCATTTTGTTTCTGTCGTATTTTATGTTAATTTTGCCGGAGATCAAAGAGATCAAAGCCAGGAGAGAAAGCTTACCATGTGTTGTGAGTCATCATTTTATTCATATTTAGTTTATTTTGTCTTTTATTAGCATATTTGGTATTGGAGTCATCCAAAAGTAATTGAAAGTAATCACGTTAAAGTAACCCTACCCAACCCTGATGATTACTGATGCAGGGCCCCTGAGTCTGCTCCGTTGGCTGCAACAGCCGCAGACCCTGATTGGCTGTTGTACTCTTTTTAAACCTCCGCCTTCCTGTCAACATTCGTCAGATCGTCTGCGAACGTTAGCTACATGCAAGGCAAGCTCTTTTGACTCCTGACTATCCTGCCCTGTTTTCCGTCTGATTCCCGTTGCCGACCCGTTTTCTGAACCCGTTTACGTTTTTGCTCCTCTGTACCGGCCAGGGTTGGGTAGGGTTACTTTAACTGGATTACTTTCAATTACTTTTGGATGACTCCAATAACAAATATGCTAATAAAAGACAAAAGAAACTAAATATGAATAAAATGACTACATTTTGTGCAGGCTTGGGGAGTAACGGAATACATGGAACGGCAAAAATGATGTTGGCAAGCTGTTTGGATTTATTTTCATTTTGTTTCCGTCACATTTTATGTTAATTTTGCCGGAGATCAAAGAGATCAAAGCCAGGAGATAAAGCTAACTACGTGTTGTGAGTCATCATTTTATTCATATTTAGTTTCTTTTGTCTTTTATTAGCATATTTGGTATTGGAGTTATCCAAATACAAAGCAGAAATACTTTTAGGCGCTCCTGCCCCGTCTACTTACCCGTTTTCCGTTCCCGACATCGCCATGGCACAGAAAATCCACTTCCGCGTTCAGAGCGACATGCTTCCCGTGTCCTGCAATCACCGGATCTTGGGCGCAACCCTTTCTCTTTCTTCCAATAAAACTTGTGAGAAACGCTACGCAAGTGGGTCCTGTCTCCGTTCTGGTCCTGACAATTCTCGAGTAAAAACAATACTTGCAGGCGAGTTCAAGTGAGTTTTCTTTTCCCCTGCTAGAATCATTGATCATAAAAGACATTGCGCTCATTTTCTACATTGTACTAAAAAGCTCAGACACTTGAGTTATAGCACTGTAATAAACTTTATTGGGAATTAACATACAATCTTTATAACGCAGACGGACGGTGGGAAGCCCATATAGCAGAAATGCTTTTAACAAATCTATACGAATCTCACAAAGTCATACATTTATGATAGAGTGTCATATAATTTTAATTCTGTTCCAGCTGAACATATGGCCTCAGAGTGCACTGAAGAGATGATGGTATGTTAATGTTGCTGAAATATAAATGGAAAGTATACTATGGAGAAGGCTAGTCTGGATGTCAGTGTCAATCAAAACATGGACGTTATGCTCCGTCTGGAATCAAAAAATGGCTGAGATGCCCACAAAAATTATGAATATTAATAGAAAAGTGTTCCTTCTGCTACGAGTTGTGTTTAGGATCATGTTTTCGCCAAAGAAACGCTTAAAAAAATGTTGCATGAATAAAGAAATGACGACACACGCCGCTCTTGAGAAAAATACCTCAATTATTGTTTTTTCGTGGGCATTTATGGTTTACAATATAAAATATAAAAAAATACAAAAAAAAGGAGATATAAGTTTTGGAAAACAGTACTCTCGTGTGAAATCATGTCTATTATTGTCATTATTTTATTTTCCCCTTTTGTCATGTCCAGCATGGTCGCCATGACAACCAGCTGGCCCCGCCCCTTGGCACCGGCTGTAACAGATTGTCTAAATTGCGTTTGTGCTTCTTAAGGGCGGGTTTGCTGGATCATTGCATTATTCTGTTCTGTTTTGCTCTGTTCTGTTTTGTTTGACTCGAGGAAGACCTGTCATGCCCGTTTGTCTGAGTTAGTGCCTTTAAGCCTGTTTTGTGAGTATTTCCTAGTCTGAGTTTCTGATTGCCTGTAAGCCTGTTTTTGTTTTTGTCCCTGCGTGTTGGACAACTTTTATTTTCTAAATAAAAGTAACTGATCTTTACGCAATTGAGTTCACACTGCCTGCCTCCCTGGTCCGGTTTCGTGACACCTTTATACAGTAGATTTTTCTTACAATGTAAATCTAAAAGAATGCAAAAAATAATTTTGGGGTCTAAAAAAGACCACTGTAGGGGAGTTATTTTGGCTATCGCTAGAAAATGCACCAGGCAAAGACTTAAGTTTTTTAGCCAGCTGCAGCCGGGGAGATGAGCTCTTTCCATACTCTCTTACTCAATCTCTGTGTTTTATTGAGATCACAAGACATGGAAAAGTAATAGTATGTTGAGACAAAAGACCAAAGTCCAGCCCCCTTGGAAAAGTACCAACACATTCAAAAAAAGACAGGAGGACTAAGAGACAACATTAAACTGATTAGAAAAACACACCTTTAGTAAATACGTTTAAGCCTACTTTACAATAAGACATAACAGAGAACAATTTGGATTCATGTTTTACTCATGTCCATGTTATGTGAAAAACATGTATCTCTATTTGTTCGTCCTTTATTTCTATTTGTGGAATTTTTATAATTGTACTCTGGTCCGGATGTGGCCCACAAGCCATGAGTTTCACACCTATGGTCAAGAGCGAATTATTGTGTTAAATCTATAGTCGGCCGATTCTTACTCTCCTTTACCTTTTTGTCTTTTGTCTTTAATTCAGGTTTCAAGCTGAGAAAGCGTCAGATCACCAACGAGCCCACGGGTGGCCCCGCTAACTGCCCACACCTTGTGGAAGCGCTACCTTGCGACCAACCCAGTTGCTACGATTGGCGACCAATCGGGCTGGAGAGATGCACGCCCGTGGAGCAAAAGAATTGTGGTCCTGGAACGCAACTTGTCCGGGTCCAGTGCGTCAACAGCAATGGTAAGATCCCAGTTTTTTTATTGAAAGTTTCAGGTTGCTTGCCTAATCTCCAACACATAGTCTAATCTGCCAATGTGTAGATGTGTGCTGGACACTGGGTACTGAAATGAAGTTAAATATTGTTAGCATCTTCCAAAACTCCACCAGTTTCCCGCGGAAATTTACTGAAATATCTTAAAATATCAATTTTGAGTCTCATTATTGTTTAATGGGCATGAAAACTGTTCTAACACACCTCCTACCAGTGCCCCAACCAGGGTTTGAAATGGACACAGGGATGTCCAATTATAACACATCTGTGCCACATGATCCAGAACCCTTTACAAGAACAATTTAGAACATTACATGTTGTCGGGTTATTGTGTAATTTAATTTCCACCACCACAACGAAACAAAATGAAAATAAATCCAAACAGCTTGCCAACATCATTTTTGCTGTTCCATGTATTCCGTTACTCCCCAAGCCTGCACAAAATGTAGTCATTTTATTCCTATTTAGTTTCTTTTGTCTTTTATTAGCCTATTTGGTATTGGAGTAATCCAAAAGTAATTGAAAGTAATCAAGTTAAAGTAACCCTACCCAACCCTGGCCGGTACAGAGGAGCAAAAACGTAAACAGAAAACGGGTCGGCAACGGGAATCAGACGGAAAACAGGGCAGGATAGTCAGGAGTCAAAAGAGCTTGCCTTGTATGTAGCTAACGTTCGCAGACGATCTGACGAATGTTGACAGGAAGGCGGAGGTTTAAAAAGAGTACAACAGCCAATCAGGGTCTGCGGCTGTTGCCGCCAACGGAGCAGACTCAGGGGCCCTGCATCAGTAATCATCAGGGTTGGGTATGGTTACTTTAACTGGATTACTTTCAATTACTTTTGGATGACTCCAATACCAAATATGCTAATAAAAGACAAAATAAACTAAATATGAATACAATGATGACTCACAACACGTGGTAAGCTTTCTCTCCTGGCTTTGATCTCTTTGATCTCCGGCAAAAATAACAAAAAATGCGACAGAAACAAAATGAAAATAAATCCAAACAGCTTGCCAACATCATTTTTGCCGTTCCATGTACTCCCCAAGCCTGCACAAAATTTAGTCATTTAGTCATATCACTAAATATATACCAGCTCGGTGGCCTTGGGGGTATGGCGCCTGCCTCGAGACTGGGAGGTTGTGGTTTAAGCCTCGGCCGAGTCATACCTAAGACCTAAACATTGGTACCTGTTGCCTCCCTGCTTGGCGTTCAGCATTAGGGGTTGGAATTAGGTGGTTTGGTCACCTAATGACTCCCAACACCTCAGTTGGGTTGAGCGAGGGGCTGGGAATCCCCTCCTCCAAATCAATCTCCCAAAAAGAGTCAGAAATGACTCTGGCCACCTCCCACTAGGGGGATATGGCTGTGGTATATATATATTCCGTTACTCCCCAAGCCTGCACAAAATTTAGTCATTTTATTCCTATTTAGTTTCTTTTGTCTTTTATTAGCATATTTGGTATTGGAGTAATCCAAAAGTAATTGAAAGTAATCAAGTTCAAGTAACCCTACCCATCCCTGGTTGTATAGAATATAGTATAAAAGGCACACCTAGACCATAATTTCCCTTACAGTTCTCAACAAGGTCGAAAAGAGAACCGCCCTTGTTTTCACGAAAACGAGTTCCCCTCGCTTTGATGATTTTTATGCACGACAAGGTTTTTGACTCCCCGCCTGCCATAAGCGCTGACTTCAACCTCCTTCTTTTCACAAGCACATTATTTCCCAGTAAATCAAACCCCACTCAGCGCATAACTCCCCCTTTCCCACTTTGATCGCTGCTTCTTTTATGTACATACATTTTGCATCATTTACTAGCCATTCCCACTCAATGAGAAGGGCCACCTCGAGTGCCATTCACTCGGAAATGTTATCACCTGCCGCTGAATGGATGGCTCTTTGACGCCTCCGGCGCCGAGACGGACCGCCACCATCGATCCGCTTGCCTCCGATCTCTCCTCTTTCGGATGGAAATGGATTTTCTTCTTCTTTGTTTTTTTTTTTTCGTCACGCTTTACTCCGAGGGATAAGGTCACAGGGGCAACAGGTGAAGGTCGTTCATTGAAAATAGGGACGTTTTTTCCCGGTTGAGTGATACACATCTGCTTGAAATGCATTAAAATGGACTTCGTTAAATAAATAGTTACCGTAAATTCCGGACTTTAGAGTGCACCTGATTATAAGCCGCACCCACCAGATTTTAAAAGGTAAACCGATTTTGTACACACACAAGCCGCACCTGTATATAAGCCGCATGCGCCCACATTTAAACATGTAACACAAAATTAACCCAAACCCGACTTCAAACCCCGCGATTGAGACTAAATGTCCTTCATTAAAGTCCACAGTCCAAAAATCACAGCCTGCAAAATGAACGGAAAATGATACCGGTGCTTAAGGTTTGATGCAGACCTGCAGAGTCCGGGTCCCGTTGAAAGTAATCCAAGAAAAAAAGTGTATACTTCCAAATGTAAGGGTGGGAAAAATATATCAGATGAACACATTTACTGACGCAACTCCTTTTTCTCTAACCAACTTTTTACCCCCTCTTCTTTCCTTGTCTGTCCCTCACCTTTAGCGGTCCCCACTCAAACTCGGCACCCCGCGTTTGTTCCGCCCCTCATTTTTCATTCTCACGTGCAAAACATATCAGAATAAGTGTCTAAAATAAATACAAATAAATACATTACAAAAATATACAGTTGCAAATACATATTATACATGGGTTACACATATTTACAAAGAAAGACGGTACACCGAGAGAGTTTTCAAAGCTTTAATAATAATAATATAGTTTTGACAGGGCAGTTAATAGTAGCAACACTCGAGGGCCGCTGGCGGCCATTAGAAAATTTACATAAATTGGCCGCATCACTGAATAAGCCGCAGGGTTGAAAGTTAGGGGAAAAAGTAGTGGCTCATAGTCCGAAATTTACAGTAAATAGAATAGAATAGAATATAATTTATTGTCATTGTTACAAAATGGGTTAACATATTGTTACAACGAAATTGGGCATGACCCTCCAGTTTCACACATTCACAGTGAGGTAAAGAAACTAAGAAGATAAGGAACAGAGAAAACAAGGTTATAAAACAAGGAGGATAAGGTTAAATGTACATTATAAATAAAATATAAAATTATAAATGTAAATGGGGCGGCAGGAGGTAGGTAATGCGCTCATCTTTGGATCAAGAGGTCGCAGGTTCGATTCCCGGTTCTTCCGTGTCCTTGGGCAAGACATTGAATCCCTAATGCCCCTGACAAGCAGGTAGTTGCCTTGCATGGGTAAGTGTTGAAGCGCTTTTGGGGGTCTTCAGTGACTTGAAAAGCGCTATAAAAATGCAGACCATCTAATAGTTAATTAAACAATATATATGTCTCCATTTTCATATGTTGCCCTTTATAAATATGACTCGGTTACATTAGCTTCAGTAATAATTGATATTAGGGCTGCAACTAATAATTGTTTTCATAATCGGTGAATCTGTTATTTTTTCGAAGAATCGGCCGCTTATAATAAAAATGTGTGTAGGGATTTTTCTAACTTTAATTTTGGAAAATCATTAGGAATGAATCTTTACTGCGATCAGTAAACGAAATTGCCTATCGTTGTTGCTGGTGCTCCATCATAAATCTTATTTTTTTCTCTGAAGGTTGCTAGAATTTCCTACACTGATAAAATTAAATAATGTACTTACTGGTGTTATTTGAGTTCTGATATGAATTACAATCCCAATAAAATGGAATAAATGAACCAGGCCAATTGAAATAGCACACACACAATTTATTAACACAGAGACTTAATGATCGAAAAAAAGAGGGAAGGGGGCGCCGGAGATTATGGGAGATGTCGACTGCTGAAAGTTACCAGAACAGAGATAAAGTTATAATGCTCGCTGATTTGTTGAAATTCCCTTGTACAGAAAAAAAAACGCTCATTCCCAAGAACCAGCAAACATGGTGTTAAATTTGAAACCGTCTTCTTACTTGTTGTTGGGGAGAGATTTGGTCTCGTGCGCCGATATGGCTCATGTGCCGGCCTGCACAGCTGCGCCGGCATGCAAGGCAATAGCAAAGAGGGCAAACTATCGATCAGTTCCTCTTTTTTTGTATGGACCAGTGACACTTGACCAGATCATGCCTCAATAGGCATGGTCTTAGATATCTGATCATGCAGCTATTGGCGTGGTCTTAGATATCTGATACTCACAGTATCGGGTAACAGTCATTGAAGTTGCTAAACTTGTTAGAAAGCCAAAGAAGTGAGAAATTTGCGTAATGTTTTGTACTTGAGAATGCCCCTCCAATCGACACAATTACGTATAGTGAGAACGCTATTTGAACAACAAGAGTATGAGTATGGATGTTAAAAGGGGACTGTATGAGAGTGTGATTGTGCCGACTGTGTTGTATGGTGCAGAGACTTGGAGCCTGAATGCAGATTTGAGAAGGAAATTAAATGTTTTTGAGATGAAGTGTTTGAGGAGTATGTTAGGACTGACAAGATTGGATGGGTTGAGGAATGAAATTGTGAGAGTCAGAACTGGAGTAGTAGTGGAACTGAGCAAGCGTGTGGATAAGAGAGTACTCGGTTGGTTTGGACACATGGAGAGGATGGATGAGGAGGGAATGTTTACAGAGCAGAAGTCAATGGAAGGAGACCAAGAGGAAGGCCGCGCTTGACGTGGATGGATGGTGTTATGAGTGCACTGCAGGAAATAGGTCTAAATATAATGGAAGCTAGAGCTCTTGTTGGTGATAGAAAGGAGTGGAGAGGTGTTGTGAAAGGATTAGTGGGATTGTGGACGCGTTCTTAAGGATGGGCTGGGCACCCGTATGATGCGGCAGGGGTAAACCAGCGAAAGCTGTCGGCCCTGCTGTTGAACAAAAGAGTGTGTTGTGTCACCCTGACCCGAGTGACAAGGCCGCTTTCTGGTGTCCCGTTTCATCTGGATGGACGAAAGCATGACCAACTTGGGTGCCGAGGTGCCTAACTTGTTTGGGTGTTTGGGCAATTGGGTTGGCCATGGTCCATAAAAATGTGTGTGTTTTTTGTTTTTGTTATTTATTTCCCTTTTATTTTCTTTGTTATTATATGTGTGTGTCTTGCTGCCGGTCACCCCTCTTGAGGGATATGACCAAGGTAGATAGATAGATAGATAGAGAACACTATTTCTTAAATACATTGCATTGGGTGTTTTAATTACATTCAAAACGTCATGTTATCAGATTTCATTTTAGTACATGGTGAATTGGTACGATCGGTAACCGTCCAAAAGAGGATGCAGTCATTCCATCCATTCCAAAGTTCTGAGTTATTTGGAAGTCAAATTTGTACCGTGCTTATTTGCCCTATATGTGTATATTAAAGAAATATGCACACGATTATTTTACGAATGTATGGTTGAATGTAAATACTAACGGAAAATGAAATATCACAGAATACAGACAGTTAAAAACATTTGTTTCCCTGGAGAGGGATGGACACCACCAGGCAGTACTTGTCCAAGACACCCCGTTGGAAATGGGGCCCCTACGACCCTAGTGGTGAAGGGAAAATACAGAAATATTAGAGGCAAAAATACACAGAACTTTAGTCAGAAATCTGAACTTTCTCGTCTGTAACTTCCGATTTTTTCTTTTTATAATCCTACGCATGGACTTCTCATAACAAGTTGTCTATTTATGCTCAGGAGATCCAATGGATGAGAGCTTCTGCTCATCCACCCCGCCCCCGGATCCCGTAGCCTGCCAGGTGCCTTGCTCAAAGGACTGCGTGCTGAGCGACTGGACGGCGTGGTCAACCTGCTCTCAGACCTGCTCCAGCAAAACCGTGGAAGGAAAGCAGATGAGGACAAGATCCATTCTGGCCTACAACGCCGGCGAGGGTAAGGAAGCGAGTATCTCGTTGCAGATTTCCACTTTCGGAAAAGATCGGATTACAGTGACCACCGGAATTATCGTGGGGGTTACTTTTAAAAAAAATGACCCGTAATAGCATGCGTTAATTTCTTACATTTATTTGTAATTAAGTCATTTATTAATAAACAAACCCTTGATACATCCCCAATCATTAACTCATTCAATGCCAATCATTTTTCCAAATTGAAATTTCTCCATTTTTGCCATTTAGACTCATTTTTTTAGGTTTGAAAAATATAGTTCCAATAACGTGATCACAGGACTCCGGTCACCATGGCGATCACAGAACGTCATCCCTCTCTGACCAGACGATGACGGGACTCTGTCTTTTCAATTAACTGCCCATTACTATATGTCCTTATCTCCTGACTCTCACCACTTCACTACACCTAACCGCCATATAGAGTCACCGACGCACTCATTTGCTGGAAAAACGAAGCACCCAGAGCAAGAAAGGCTTCCTCGATGTGTGGACAAAGATCTAATCCGCTCCTGCCATCTTACGTCACGTCATGTTTATTTGTATGGCCCTCAAAAGGAAGAAAAAAACAAAATAAAAATAAAACATTGAAAAAATAGTAACCAAAATTAACAATACAAAACAATAAAGAAACAGGCCTGAACTAAACGTTCCGTGCACATCCGAAAGAATGTGATCGCCATAGTGACCAGAATCATGTGATCACGTCATTAGAACTACATTTTTCTAAGCCTACAAAAATGAGTCACTGGTTATTTATCACACTGGGGATTTCATCTCATCTCATCTCATCAGCCGTACCGCTTATCCTCATTAGGGTCGCGGGGGGACTGGAGCCCATCCCAGCAATCTTCGGGCAGTGGGCAGGGGACACCCTGAACTGGTTGCCAGCCAATCGCAGGGCACACAGGGACAGACAACTCATTCACTCATTCACACCTAGGGACAATTTGGACCGGCCAATTCACCTGAAATGCATGTTTTTGGAACGTGGGAGGAAACCGGAGTGCCCGGAGGAAACCCACGCAAGCACGGGGAGAACATACAAACTCCGCACAGGAAGTCTGGAGCTGGATTTGAACCCACGACAGGTTCCCATGACATGAACTGTGCCGCACAAGCGCTAACCTCTGCGCCGCCGTGCTGCCACACTGGGGATTTATCATACTGAAAGCATTCCCAGAGGCTTGATACTTAGCAATGAACCGCGTCAAACCCTATATAATAGTGTTTTGAAATAAAACAAGAAAAACATTTATTTATGTTTTGGCCCTTAGGGACGAAGCTTCTGAAAATATATTTATACAATATGGCGTTAAATGAGTTAATTCAAACACCTTAAAGCCCCTGAATGTAATATTTGACCACTAGATGGCACTGTGCTGTCTTGTATGAGTGACAGTGACACTGGACAGCGTGGCGGCAGGATGCCGGACAAACATGGCGCCCATCTAATGGAAAATTAACAGTGTTTTTTAATAAATAGAATTAGAAACGGTATAAGAAGGGCACTAAATATTCCACACTGTCCCTTTAATAAAAAAGTTGTGATTTAATCATCTCTGAAAAGATAAAAAAGAGAAAAAAATAAATAGGATTTTTAATTAATTTGATTTTCCCAAACCTTTTCTGTAAAATGTGACATCAGTTCCTGTTTCTTCTCATTGTTTGTCTTGTGTGTCCTCATTCACAGTCACTGACATGGTTGTTGCCTGGATCACTGTTATGGAGGGTAACTCAACTAGTTGGAGCCACTAGTTAGCGTGGTTAGCATGTTAGCACTTGCTAATTATGGTCATGAGACTAGTAAATGTTTAGCACCTGTAGTTTAGTCCAGGCGTGTTTTTTTATTGTTTTGTCGTGTTATTTTTTGTTATTATTCAAATTTTGCTTTGTGTTTGTCTTTTTGCATTCGATTCGGTATTATATTTATCATTGCATTTTTTTAATTATCATACTTTTTTTCTTTAAGGTCTTTCGCGGGTACCCAAATTTCCGGAACTTTTGGGTAAATCGTCATCGTGACTAGATGAATGTGTCATCGTTTACAAGTTAAAATTGTGCTGCATTTGTGGACACTCGGAACTTCCGACATTTGAAAAATCCACCGTATTTTCACAATGATATGGCGCACATTAAAATGTTTCTGCGAAATTTGTGATGCGCCCTATAGAGCGGTGTGTGCCATGTGTGTGTTGTGGACATCAAGTAGAGGACGCCATGTAACTTTTAAAAAAAATATGAGTATGTTTGAGTATGGAGTACTTGTGTGTAATGGTGTATGCGTGTATCTAATACGTTCTTTGAGTTCTGATATGAATTACTAATCCCAAGAAAATTAAATCAATAAATTCTGCCGTTTAATATAGCAAACACAGAAAATCAATGATAGAAAAAAAGGGTTTTGGGTTAGGCGCCGCAGATTATGGGAGTTTTCGACCGCTGAAAGTCTGGAAGTTACTAGCACAAAAAGATAGTTTCTGCTATAATGCTAGTCGATTTGGGGAGATCCCCTTGTACGGAAAAAAACAGTTATCCCAAGAACCAGCAAACATGGAGTTAAATCTTTAGCCGTCACCTTACTTGCATTGCGGAGAGATTTTGTCTCGTGCTCTGGATGGTCGCAACGTATGGCCCACGTGCTGAATTCCAGGCCGCAGGGCTTGGTGCGGCCGTCGTGCGAGACGAACAAGGCAGGCAGACAGGCAAGAGAAAAAGCACAGCCAAATCTTTTTATATGGACGAGTGATGCTCGACCAGATCACGCTTCTATGGGCATGGTTTTAGATATGATACTCTCAGTATCGGGTGACGGTGTTTGAAATTGCAAATTTGTTAGAAAGACAAGGAAGACATTTGTGTAGTGCACTGTACTTGCGAATGCCCCTCTAATAAACATACGTATGTACGGTGAAAACATTATTTTATCAATACACTGCCTTGGATATTTCAATTACATTCAAAACTTCATGTTATCAGATTTCATTACGGTACATGGTGAATTGGTACGTCCGGGAAGTGTACAAAATAGGACACAGTCGTTCCATCCGTTCCAAAATGAGTTATTTTAAACAAAGAAGGTGAAAGTCATTTTTGTGCTAGACTCATTTGCTCTACATACTTTATCATCAATAAATAATAAAGCACAACCAAACCCGTGTTCCCGGTGTAAGGTGGGTGTAGTCGAGGATACCGTAACAGTAAAGGACACCATAGTAACATTAGAGGGTGATGTGTGCGCTAAATGTTGAAGTATTCACGGGCGGTCTGTACATAAGTTGGGCCTTGTTTGGTAGGGGACACCATAATAGCAAAAGACACCATGATAACAATAAAGAGTTAGGTATTGAGGCTAAGGGATGAAGTTTTGGCGCAGGGTTTGTACTTAAACCCCGCGCCATTTCATTCAGTGTGTGCTAAATACAACAATAGCTCACATAATTGTGACTGGTCTCTTAGTCCTTTGAACCATACCGTTGTGAAAATACGGTAAACGAAAAAAATCAAAGCATAAACTACTAAAAGATTTGTGGTTTAATTCCATTCCTCAAAAACAATATTAAAAGCATTGTCTTGAAGTTCTGAATGTCCACTTTCCCCCTGAACCCAAATACCCTGCAAAATAACTCCATGTCAATATTCACCTTGATTTTTTGCAATCCCCTTACTTTCTTTAAACACTAAATTGATGAGTGGGGGTTTAGAAATGCTTAGTTTTAAATGTTGAGCCACATGCTGCTTCTTCACCACTTGATCACAAACAGTAAACCCTTTTTAAATGTTAGTATTTTACAGCATACAACTTCGAGTAGTGCAGTGTAATTGAACACAAGACAAACTGGAATAGTTCTAGATAGATAGATAGATAAATACTTTATTCATCCCCGTAGGGAAATTCACACTTCCAGCAGTATCCTTGTGTTGATTATTAACAGATTAACAGGTATTGTAGTTTAGCAACAGCGGAGTGTATGACGTCGCACGCTAGGCCAAAAGTTTGACGTCCCTGCAGCAGATGGAAATCTTTGTGCCCAGGGTTACCCCACCTCGTGTTCACGTAGATAGCGAGTCCGCTTCCTCTCCGCTTCCCGCAGGCTTTTATGTCCCTGTCTGCCCTAACAGCGCTGAAGCAGGGTAGCTCCACGCTAGCGTCCGGGATGCTAGACGTGAGCCACCTTTCCCTAAAACACAGCAAACTGCTCTCCCTGTACGCTTTGATGTTTTTCACCAGCACTGCCAGTTCGTCAGTCTTATTGGTAGAGGGTTCACATTTCCCATGATTACGGACGGTACCGAAGGCTTATATCGCCGCTAGCCGCTTAGCCTTCACCTTAGCTCCGGCTCTGCAGCCACCATAGGGGCCCCTCATCACGCCGGCACGAGAATTCTTCAGGGCAAGGAGTTGATTCCTTGAATAAACGTATTTTTGTGCATTAGAACCCATAATGATAGGATAGAAAGTAACCCAAAGTGTAGTTGTCAAACGGGACGAAAAACACCGAAGATAGAAGCAGACAATTAAAACAATAAATCACAAAAGGAGCAAAATAACACGGAGCTGCTGGAAAGGCTGCCACTCGCGCCTCTGATCTTATGTTATATGTTAATAATAAGATTTTATTATTCTTTTTGATGGATAAAATACAAGTGTAGTACACTCCCTAACTCCAAACCCGAACCAGGGTTCACTCTACATTTTCCACCCCTCACCTGTGTCTCGTCCCTAGGTGGCGCCGTGTGCCCCAACAGCAGCTCGCTGCAGGAAGTCCGAAACTGCAACGAACACGCCTGCACCGTCTACCATTGGCAAACAGGCCCCTGGGGCCCTTGCGCCGAAGATTCCTCCTCCCGGAAACGCCACCTCCACGGTGGGCCTCGGGAGCTGCTCCAAAGGGGTTCAAACCAGAAAAGTCATCTGCGTGCGGGTTAATGTGGGGCAAGTGCCCCCTAAAAAGTAAGAATTTTAACATTTAATTATAATTTTTTTTTTCAGTCAACTTTTAATCAGAGGGGTCACAAACTTATTTTTACCTGGGGTTTCAAAGTGAGGGTCTAGGTCAGGGGTGTCAAACTAATTTTAACTCGGGGGCCATACGATAGAACAAACATTCTGTCGCGGGCCGGACTAGTAGATTAAAGAGAAAGAAAAAGAGAGATAAAGAAATAAGAGAAAGAGGGAGGGAAAAGAAGAGAGAAGGCGGGACAAAGAAAGAGAGAGAGAGGGGGAGAGCGTGAGAAACAAAAGAGATAAAAAGAGAAGTCGTGAGAGAGAGGGAAAAAAGGGAGAGGAAGAAGGAAATCCAAAGAGAAATAGGAAGACAGAAGGAGAGAAAAGAGACAAAGAGCAACAAAAGAAGAGGACAAGAGAGAAACAGAGAGTGAAGAGACAGAGACAGAGTGGAGAAAGGGTGGAGAGAGAAGAGGGGAGAGAGAGAGAGAGAGAGAGAGAGAGAGAGAGAGAGAGAGAGAGAGAGAGAGAGAGAGAGAGAGAGAGAGAGAGAGAGAGAGAGAGAGGAGAGGAGAGAGAGAGAGAGAGAGAGAGAGAGAGAGAGAGAGAGAGAGAGAGAGGAGAGAGAGAGAGAGAGAGAGAGAGAGAGAGAGAGAGAGAGAGAGAGATTTATATATATAGAGAGAGGGAGAGAGAGAGATTTATATATATAGAGAGAGGGAGACATATAGATTTATATATATAGAGAGAGGGGAGACATATAGATTTATATATATATATATATAAGAGATAAATAGATTTATATATATATATAGAGATAAATAGATTTATATATATATATATATATAGAGATAAATAGATTTATATATATATATAATATATAGAGATAAATAGATTTATTATATATATATATAGAGATAAATAGATTTATATATATATATATAGAGATAATAGATTTATATATATATATATAGAGATATATAGATTTATATATATATATAGAGATATATAGATATAGAGAGAGATATATAGATATAGAGAGAGAGTTATAGAGAGAGATATAGAGATATAGAGAGAGAGATATAGAGATATAGAGAGAGAGATATAGAGATATAGAGATTAGAGAGAGAGATATAGAGATATAGAGAGAGAGATATAGAGAGAGATATAGAGATATAGAGAGAGAGATAGAGAGAGAGATAGAGAGAGAGAGATAGAGAGAGAGATATAGAGGGAGAGATATAGAGAGAGAGATAGAGAGAGAGATATAGAGATATAGAGAGAGAGATATAGAGAGAGAGATATAGAGAGAGAGATATAGAGATATAGAGAGAGAGATATAGAGATATAGATATAGAGATATAGAGAGAGAGATATAGAGAGAGAGATATAGAGAGAGAGATAGAGAGAGAGAGATATAGATATATAGAGAGATATATATAATATATATAGATATATATAGAGAGAATATATATATATAGAGAGAGAGAGAGAGAGAGAGAGAGAGAGAGAGAGAGAGAGAGGAGAGAGAGCGAGAGAGACGAGAGAGAGAGAGAGAGAGAGAGAGAGAGAGAGAGAGAGAGAGAGAGGAGAGAGAGTAGAGAGATATATATATATATATATAGAGAGAGAGATAGATAGAGAGAGATATATATATATATAGAGAGAGCGGAGATATATATATATATATAATATATATATATATATATATATATATATATATATATATATATATATATATATATATATATATATATATATATATATATATATATATATATATATATATATATATATATATATATATATATATATATATATAGAGAGAGAGAGAGAGATGTATATATATATAGAGAGAGAGAGATGTATATATATATAGAGAGAGAGAGAGAGAGAGCGAGAGAGAGGCACCTGACTTTGGCAACATCAAGTTGACATATTTCAACCTGTAGCTTGTTTTTCTCTTGCGCTTCTCTGAGTGTTGTCTCGCGGGCCGGATTCAATTCCTTAGCGGGCTTGATCCGGCCCGCAGGCCGCCTGTTCGACACCCGTGCGCTATTAATCGACTAGCCGTGCTGTACGCTAAAAAGGGCAAAATAACGTCGCCTGTTAAACAAATGTAAAACTGAAAAAAGCGTATTTTCAAACGACAATGTCTCGCCTGGATGTTAAAAACGAATCGAATGAAAAAAAAAAATGACGGAGAGAGAAAAAAAAGAAGAAAAAAACATGAAAAACAAACAAAGAGGATGACAGGCTTCCCTCTCCCGAGTGGTATCTTCCCTTCGCAGCCTCGCTTGGGTAAATAAAAATCAAATAGGCGCTTTCTAGAAAGCCTAATTAGCTGCTGCCACTTGCCATTGATGATAATGACTGTAATTAAGCGCCATTGATAGTTTAAGGCAATTTAATCAGCAGGCAGATGCTAATAAATAATACTGCTTTTTCTCGGAACGACTGCGCGTTCACCGGCAAGGATTTAGAACGTTAAATATGTCATTTACTGATCCAGAAAATATGCTTCTGCTCTGTTTTTTTTTTTTATTACCTCTCGGCTTAGAGCAGGGCTGTCAAACAGGCGGCCCGCGGGCCAGATCAGGCCCGCTAAGGATTGAATCCGGCCCGCGAGACAACACTCAGAGAAGTGCAAGAAAAAAACAAGCTGCAGGTTGAAATATGTCGACTTGATGTTGCCAAAGCCAGGTGCCTTGAACAAAGGCACTGTACTTGCATTTATTTTTCTCTCTCTCTCTCTCTCTCTCTTTTCCACTCCTTTTCTCCCACTCTCTGTCTCTCTCTCTTTCACTCTCTGTGTGTCTCTCTCTCTCTCTCTCTTTCTCTTTCTCTTTTTCTCTTTCTCTTTTTCTCTTTTTCTCTTTTTCTCTTTCTCTTTCTCTCTCTCTCTCTCTCTCTCTCTCTCTCTCTCTCTCTCTCTCTTCCTTTGTTGCTCTTTCTCTCTCAGTGTCTTTTAACCTGTTTTGCTCTAACTTCCTCTTTTCCTTTTCTCTCTTCTCTTTCTCCTCTTCATACCCTTTGCGCTTTCTTTTCTGTTTCTCTCCTTCTGTCTTTCTATTTCTCTTTGGATTTCTTTCGTCCTCTCCCTTTCGTTTTCCCCTCTCTCACAAC